>NW_017308844.1:12770-18341 GCF_000935625.1 Nanorana parkeri | reverse complement strand
GAGAGAGAGAGAGGGGGGGGGGGAGAGAGAAGGAAGAATGTGAAATGAACTGAATGAATTGAGGAAAAAATGGCAAAATATGGAGAAGAAATCAGAGTATATTTATATTTAAAGCCAAAAACTCTTTATTGTTGTGTAGATTTGGGATACAACTCCTCTCAGGTTTATTTTTTGGCCCGCATGTTGGTGAGATTTCCCTTCACCTTCTCCCCTGGAGAAGAAACAGGAGGAAGGAAATCTCTGCAACGAGGGGGAATCTGGTTGTCACTGAAATCGGTGTCACCGTTTTAACATTTGCCCTGAAGATATCTGGTGACAACTGTACAATTTTGGATTTCCTTCCACTTCCTGCCTCGCTGCCAAAAGGCGCCTAGAACACATAGAGAGGGTGAATCTTAACCTGCCAGAGGTTCTAACCCGTCCACGTACAATCCAAAACAAAACACATAAACTAAGATTTGGCTTTAGATACACTTTAGGAAATGAAGAGGAACAGAGAAGGAAGAATGTGAATACAGAGAAAAAAAGTGAGCAGAAGAAGAAAAAAGAAAACAGATACAAATATGTCTGTCAGGAAAACAGCAATCAGAGGAGGCAGGAAAAGGAGGGAGGAGAGGGATAGAATAGGGAGGAGAGGGATAGAATAGGGAGGAGAGGGATAGAATGGGGAGGAGAGGGATAGAATAGGGAGGAGAGGGATAGAATGGGGAGGAGAGGGATAGAATAGGGAGGAGAGGGATAGAATAGGGAGGAGAGGGATAGAATAGGGAGGAGAGGGATAGAATAGGGAGGAGAGGGATATAATGGGGAGGAGAGGTATATAATAGGGAGGAAAGGGATTGAATAGGGAAGAAATGGTGAGAGAGGAGGAAGGCAGAGGCAGGAAGGATAAATAGAAGACAGGAAAAGCAGAAATACAAGAGAGGAAAGAAGAGTAGAGGCAGAGATGAGGTGCAGGAAGACAGGCAGATAGGCAGGAAAGGAAATAGAAGAGGAAAGGCAGGGAGAGGTGAGAGGCAGGAAGTGAGAAGGGAGAGGCTGGTAGAGAAGAGAAAATGATGACACAGGAAGAGAGGAAAGGAGAAAAAGAGAAGAGACAGGAAGAGGGGAGAGGATGGTGGAGATAAGAAACTTGAAGAGATGAGAGTCAGGGAGAGAAGACGTGGGAAGAGATAAGAGGCAGTTAGGAGAGGAAGACAGGAAGAGACAGGAAGTAATAGGAAGCAGGAAGAGAGCAGAGTACAGAAGAGGACCGGTGATAGAGAGAAGAGCAGCAGAAGGAAGAGACAGAAGCAGCATCTGATCCAGAGATTAATCTGAATGAATCAAACTGAAAGACACTCATCATGATTCCGATGAAAGGAGAAGTCTCATGCACACCTCCCAGGCAGCGAATGTCTGCCAGGCTCTGCATGCTGCGCCAACTTCTGCCCTCACCCCAGACATATCCCTCCCCGCTAAACAATGACAAACCTGGGGGATGGCAGGGGCAGGCATGAGCCAGGGGGAACAGGAAAAGGGGGCTAGTCAGGGGACACACAAGCAAAAGGGAACTTACACTGCACCTGGAGGATCTGATCACTGAGATTAGCACGCAGGTAATAGGAGCTGTACAGAGGTAAAACCAGACCCAGGCTGCCGGGAACACCACCAGAAATATGTGTGTTACAAGAGAAGGGAATGGAGGAGGTAAGGGAGGAAGGTCAAGACAAAGGAGGAAGGAAGAATGAATGGATAGAAGGAAGAAAGAGAGAAGGGAAGGAAGACGGTAAGAAGGAAAGAAAGAAGGAAGGAAAAGAAAGGAAGAAATGGAGAGGAGAATGTAGGGAAAGGAGGTGGTAAGCAATGAAGGAAGAAAGGCAAAAACAAAGGAAAGGAGGAGGCGAGGAAGAAAGAAGAAGAAAAAAAGAAAAGAATAAAAGAAAGCAAAGACATAGGAAAGAAGGAGGAATGGAAGGAAGGCAAGGAAGTAAGAAGGAAGGAAAGGAAGAAAAAAGTAAAAGAAGGAAGGGAGGAAGGAAGGCATAGACAAAGGAAAGAAGGAGGAGGAAAGTAGGAATGGAAGGAAGGCAAGAAGTAAGAAGGAAGGAAAGGAAGAAAAGGAAGAAAAAAAAAGAAGGAAGGGAGGAAGGAAGACATAGACAAAGGAAAGAAGGAGGAGGAAAGTAAGAGGAATGGAAGGAAGAATGAATGGATAGAAGGTAGAAAGAAGGGAAGGAATACAAGAAGAAAGGAAGGAAATAAAAAAAGAAAAGAAGGAAAGAGGAAAGGAAGAATAGAAGGAAAATTGAAGGGAAGGAAGCAAGAATGGAAGGAAGGGAGAGGAAGAATGAAGGGAAGGAAGGAAGGAAGGAAGGAGGGTTGCGTGGAAGAGTATGGGTGAGGAATACAGAAGAGAGAGACAGAGGGAGGTGATGAGGATGTGACAGAGGGGATCAGAGGGGATCGGGGTGGATTGCAGATGTGGACAAGGAACAAAAGGAGAAGGGAAAATACCATTACTATCTGTTTACAGCTCAGCAGCCAACTACAGTACACATGCGCAAACACAACTCACACCGCTCCTCCGCCATGTTTAAAGGGACCCTGTCAGCATTGTACTTCACAACCAACATCATGTAACACCCAATTCTAATTTTTCTCCCTTTTATTGCTCTGGACTCAGCAGACGGAGAATTCACCGACACATATATATATATATATATATACACACACACTGTGCACAAGTAAAAACTCACGGCAACCACTGCTAAGGTTCGGCAGCTCTGCACATTGTGAAATTTTTTATAAACAGCTACAATATATAAAAGAGATAAAATACTTAAAGGGGACCTGTCACTGAGATAACGTATCGCACTCTTGCTGAGCGTATCGGGATCTGGATCAGGGGTACAGTGTAATATTAAATCTTCCGCGTGAGGCCATTGTGAATAATTATCTGCAGAGTCCAGAGCTACCGCCAAGTTTTAGAAACAAGGCGGAATTGACCGCTGCTCATTATTGGTAAAGGCGGCACGGATCTTAAAGTATAAAACTATTTCCGTATTGTTACAGACTAACCGACACGACTGAACTCGCTTCAAATGTATCAGATTGGTAAGAATATGTTTATTTTGATGACGGGGTTCCTTTAAAGTGCTGGGGGCGGGGTGTAACATGGTCCCACTTAGATATTATTCACGACAATCATTAAACCAATCCAATCAATGGAATCTCACATAACCTTCAACATTTCATTTAACTTCCTATCATTGCATTTCAAAGGTGGTTTTTTAATGTTTTTTTAAAGGCACAGTCCACCTTTTGCAAAATAAAATAGTAAATTCAGCAACATTGGTCTCATGATCAGCGTCCACGTACCACTTTTTTTTTTTGCATTGAAGCCTGCATTGCACCCCGAAATCAGTGCATCGTGGGTGCAATGCACCAGCTCTATCAGTGGTTACCCCCATCCTCAGGTTTGTATAGAGCTATGGACCTGGGGTTTAGAAAGCGCGGATGGACTATAGAGGGGGAGGGATCACTGGTATGAGGATACCTCTCCTATAGCGGTAGATAGGACTTGTATTTCTATTGAGTAATCCCACTGAATAGATGATGTCCTTCAGGTAAGGGAGGGGAATTTGGGCTTTGGGGATGCTATATGTGACCACCCTAAATATGGGTGTAACATGAAACAAAAAGGGGAAATTTCATAGGAAATGCCTATGACCAGTGGCGTCACAAGGGGGACACCATTAGAGGGGTGACACCAAAATGACTCACAGTCAGTTTGGTGTCACCCCCCTCTGAAAAGTCGGGCGCTCGGTCATGGACCAAACGCCCGACAGTATCAGTAGAGAGGAGGGGACCCGGCGGCATACCTTATCCCGCCGGGTGACTGTCCCCTCCTCTCTCTGCCAGCGTCCATCACCAAGATGGCCGCCAGCAGGTATCAGAATACTGCCGCGTGTGCGCGATGACGTCATCGCGCAGCGCGTGGTGACGTCACGCGCATGCGCAGTGACGTCTCGGCGGGGTGACACTCGGTTACCGCTCCGGGTGTCACCCAGCCTCAGGACGCCCCTGCCTATGCCCCTTGGCTCCACCTCCACATAATGTGTGGCCCCTTGGAGCAGACTTGTGTCTTTTTTCAACCTGACTAACTATGTAACTATGTCAGGGCCCACAGTTGAGGACCCCCATAATTTGACAGGCACTGGTCTATTGGATCTTCACTAGACCTCACTCAATGGGCGTCCATGCAGTTACCACATCAGGCCAGAAGGTGGCAGTAAAACATAAGATCTGGCAGACAGCAGAGGATTATGGGAGTGCAGCTGACTGCTGGCATGTATACAATACGCCTCGCCAAATTACTTTGACCCTCGCCGAGCGTCATTCTCTGCATTCCCCCAGAAACGCGAATTGCTTTAAGCGATACGTGTGCGCCGTGCGTCTTCCTTACCTGTAATTTGTACTGTGAATTGGTGCGTATGTGTACGTCCGATCAGCTTCATCAATGTATCTCTGCAAAAGAAGATATATGAAAATAGCATTTGTTTCTCCCGGTCAGCGGACGACGTATACTCGCCCCGGGATCTATGCATCACTCATGGCGGCATCGCATCCGAGCGAAAGACGCACAACACACGCCCAGCCACCCAACCGCAAAAAATTCCTATGTCCATTCCTATTTTAAAATGAATAATGATTTTCGATATCTTTCGGAAGAACCCCTCAGACGGGAGGGCTCTACAAACAATGCCCAGGGGTCCTGACGACCCTTGTCTGTGATGCTCAACAAGGGCCACAGTTTGGGCCCCCCGTCCACCTCTGGGCTCAGGTGCATAGCCCAATCACCGCTGTCCTTGCCCCTTTCCAAAGAGCTCGGCTATACCTCATCCAACGACTTCACCAGGGTCCGGATGTGCTGATGTCCCTCCAACCCGTCAATCATCCTCCGTCGGATCTAATGAAAGGAGATAAGATTATGACAAGAAGTGGTCACTAGAAGGGAAAACAACTGACTGTGAAGATGGAGGAGAGTGAGGACGGGATTCCTTTACAACCAAATCCGACAGAGACCGCAACCTGGGGAGCTGTGAAGAGTCAATGCCATAAGAGCTCCCGAGGTTCCCCTTAAAGGAGAACTATGGGGTTAAGTATTTCCCCCATAGTTCTCCTCGGGGTCACGGGAGGACACAAACTAGCGTCCTCCCGTCACCCTAAGCTCAGCATATAGGGAGCTTCAGCTTGCGGTATACTGAGACGCCGCAGCCGAAGCGGATCCCGACAATTGTGCCAGGATCCGCCCAGCTGCGTGAGTGACAGCTGGCTCTGCCTATCTAGAGCCAGCTGTACCCGCCCTATGGGGTGGGCTTTCCCCATAGTTCTCCTTAGGGTAACGGGAGGACACAAACTAGCGTCCTCCCGTCACCCTAAGCTCAGCATATAGGGAGCTTCAGCTTGCGGTATACTGAGACGCCGGAGCGGATCCCGACATCGATGTCAAGATCCGCCCAGCTGCGTGAGTGACAGCTGGCTCTGCCTATCTAAAGGCAGAGCCAGCTGTACCCGCCCCCTGCCCCG
>NW_017308844.1:12317-12670 GCF_000935625.1 Nanorana parkeri | reverse complement strand
GCTATGAGCTTGTTTATTCAGCAATAACTTTGTCATTACATCAGAGAACAAGGTAATACATATATTTCATTTCTACTTCATCAATGTGAGTTGAAAGAAGAATGATTGTTGCCGTAGATACAATGTATACATTTCATTCCATCATTTGTTCCAAAAATGACACGAAAAATAGGATTCTGCTACAAAGTTATTAACATATGAAATGATGGAGCTTCCTTTTCAATGTTGTGCTCACTGTGACAATAAAACAATAAATGAACGTAACGAATAATAACAAAAAAAAAAGGTTTCAATATAAATGGCTGGAAATATAGGAAAACATGATCAAGAAAGTAATAGTTAAAGGAGAAGTA
>NW_017308844.1:9114-12141 GCF_000935625.1 Nanorana parkeri | reverse complement strand
GGGGGTGCTTTTCACTCCTCCTCATAGTTGGAGCCGACCTGTGACAATGAAACTTTCACACGTCGGCTCAATAGATCGGGAAGTGAGCGAACACATACCGTCGCTCGCTCACTTCTCGATCATATCCCTGCAGAGAGCGGTGACTGTCACTCACGGCTCCCTGCAGGGATTCCCCCCCTCCACTCTCCGATCCTCCAGCACTGACTGGCGGAACAGACGGAGGAGGGGGCGGGCACAGCTGGCTCTGCCTCTAGATAGGTGGAGCCAGCTGTCACTCACGGCTCCCCGCAGGGATTCCCCCCCTTCCTGCTCAGATACTCCAGCGCTGACTGGAGGAACAGACGGAGGAGGGGACGGGCACAGCTGGCTCTGCCTCTAGATAGGCGGAGCCAGCTGTCACTCACGCAGCTGGGCGGATCCAGACAGTAATGTCGGGATCCGTCCCGGCTGCGGCGGTCTCAGTATACCGCGAGCTGTAGCTCCCTATATACTGAGCTTTGGGTCACGGGAGGATGCTAGTATAAGTCCTCACCGTGACCCTAAAGAGAACTATGGGGAAAAACGCTGACCCCATAGTTCTCTTTTAAGGGGAAAAGGGGAAGAAGGAGTTCATTAGGGTTGATTAGGGTAAACGAAGGGTTAATAAGGAGTTACATAGGGAGAGATTTTATTTCTTAAAACATTTTTCCAGGTTGCTGTAACTGACATCGTCTGCAGATTGAAGTCCATTCCTGTGACCTGCAGATGAATGAAACAGAACCGATAGAAATGTAACAATGTTACTCTGCATCTGCTCTATGGATGTCTATCAGGGCCGGCGCACACCTAGGCGATTTATCGCGCAGTTTGATTTTGCGCGATATCGCACAAAACACAGATTCGCATCGGAGTCAATGGAGGCTGTTCACACCTTTGAGGTTTTGTCGAGCGACCGAAATCGCCTGTCGGGCGGTTGTCGCGCGGTTTGGGTCCTATAGACATCTCTATGCATTGAAAAACGCACGACAACCGCTCGGCATCTGAATGGCCTAGGTGTGAACCTAGCCTAAAGCTCTGCGTCAGACGGTCTGATCTTTGACAGCAGCGGCTTCTGCAGCTTCTGTATTTACGCAGCAACTCTCGGCTGTCATTTTGACAGTCAGAAATAGGTGGCAAGTGTGATGGGTATGGGGAGGGGGGGATTGCCACGCAGTATATACAGTGTATTATTTCTGGCTCCTGGCATTGAGGACATTGGCAGGTCTTTGGAACAGGTGCCTTCCTTGGCATCAGTCCTGGTCTGCAGACATGTTGCTCTCTACTAGTGACGGGCTCGAGGCGTGTTCGCAGCTCCACGTGCCGAGCCCGCCAGGAAGCTGACAGCACCAATCACAGGTACTGAGACATGTTACCGGTCCGCAGCTGCAGAGATCGGGAAATGTCTCCTGTGATTGGCGCTGCGGCGCTGTCAGCTTCCCGGCGGGCTCGGCACGTGGACCTGCGAACACGCCCGAGCCCATCACTACTCACTACACCGTAAAGTGCAGACAGGCTGAATGTAAACAAAGCAATGCTGGTCACGGGCTTTACTGTCAGCTCTCGAAGCCGGGAGATAGACAGTGAAAGGTTCTGTTATATCGTCATGTGACTTTGGTTTCCCAGAACATACTAAAAACATACTAAAAAGTTTAATGTTTAAAGTACAACTTTCGCTCGACAAAAGCCCGTGTGTTTGCCCCGGGCCCCCCCGAGACATGGTAAGGGGGCCCCATGAGGTACCTGAAGATTCTTGGTGGTTGTTAACATGTGAACCATAGTGGGCCAAAGGTCACCCAAAGGACCACACATAACATTTGGGGTCCTAGAGCCACATGGCTGAATGTGGCCCTTGGTTGGCAGGTTGGGCCCCCAGGGACTTGAAGGATGCGCTCTTTTTATCAAACCCATATCCTCTTAAACACTCTGAGGAGGTGACGGAACATCAGGAGAGGGTTGGGGGTCATGTTGGGGATTCGCGAGCGAGCACCTACCTCCTCCTTATTCTCATCCTCCAACTCGGCGTCCAGGAAGTCCAGAGTCACCGGCTCCTGGAAGCTGATGACCTGAAAACATGGGAGGAAACACCCCGAATTATTATGATGGCGGATCATACAGATACACCCAGCCCACTGTCCCCGATTCGTCAGTCCCCCCGTCCCGGTCCTCTGTCCCGGGGCCACGTCCCGGGATTCCCGGCACCAACCTTCTACGAGGCACACGCGCGCTCATTGCGGGGATCAGGGCTGCGAGTGGGCGGTCCCCGCATATTAACGAACCATAAGTTGGACGTGATAGGAGGTCTCTACATAGAGGCGGGGTTTGGGGGGAGCGGCCCGTGAAAAGTGGTCATGACCTAGGCGCAGCCACCTGCAAAGTGGGCGGATGAAATGCGTGTTGTGGGCGGGGTTAGCAGCGGATCCAGGACTACAATGTTTGTAAGTACGCAATCAGGTAAATTAAGAAAAGGGGCGTGTCCTGCGTGTTGTGATTGGATGTCTGAAGTGATCACAGGTTCTCTTAAAAGAATATTTGATGGAGAACGACCCAAAAACTTCTACCACAGAGGAGGAATCTTACCTGCGGCTTCAGGTTTGGGTGGAGCAGAACATATCCGTTCAGGTCGATGGCAAACATGTATCCATTGGCACCCAACTGCAAGAGGAAAACATGTTACATATCACCACACCGCGCTTCGTTCCCCGCGGAGAGGACAACAAAAATGCCGCGTTCACCGCTTTTCCATCAAGATGACATTTCCTTATTTTATACCCAATGATGTCATCACTGGGCCTCTGTGATTCGCAGTGCAGATCATGGCTGGTGGGAGGGGCCAGCATAGCTTCCTGAAAACAGTGGGCGGGCTCTTGGGAGGAGTTATGCAAATATAAAACTCAGGACTCCAAAAAGATGTCCTGAGGATCGCTGGAAGTGAGGCGCTGGTTTCGGATCCCCAATAGATAATGGGGGGGGGGCCCTTATAAGGTCAATGCCTCTGTCCCCAACCCCATG
>NW_017308844.1:5026-8242 GCF_000935625.1 Nanorana parkeri | reverse complement strand
GGGGGGGCTTATAAAGTCGATGGCCGCTCTCTGCAAAACAGGGGCCCCTCTCAGAGGAATGGGGGGTCACCCAAGAAATATGTATTTCAACCAAACAATAGCCCTTAGAGACCAAAATTTGCTAATTCAATAACTGTAAAAAAAAAAGAAGAAGCTTTCAACGCGTTTCGGGTGTTGGGCCATCCCCCTTCATCGGGGCTTATCTAGATATCGGCTGGACTCAGAGCAAAGCTGCCGGAAGATTCAATTTGATGTTCTGCCGCTGGTCTGGACTGATATCTAGATAAGTTCTGAAGCCCCGATGAAGGGGGATGGCTGAGAAACCGAAACGCGTTGGTCACCTTTTGTATTTTCCGGTTGCGGAATTAATAAAACACCATTTTGGATCGATGTTTGGCGTCTTTGGTTGAAACCCCTCAAGGGTTATGTCCTTGATGAAGGGGACCCCCGTGACCCCCTTTCTGTGACTGTCACGCTCCATCTTCTGCTTCTCTCTCCCCCGTTTCCTGTCCTTGTACATACGAGATAAAGTCCATGAAAGATACAATGACGTCTCACCTTTCCCGGATTCCCGGAGTCGTCTGTCGTCAGATTAAACACCGGGAGTGTTCCCGTCACCACCAAGCCCAGTCCCTGGAGAAGAGATGAAAGTCCTAATAATAAAGAGGGATCCTGATACGCCGATCCCAGCCGATCCCTACTCCTCAGAGCCGAGCTCCTCTCCAATGAATGAGACGTCTTCTCACACGCAGCTAGCAGAAGTACCTGAATCTGTCTTCATATCAGCCTCCTGGTCATCAGCAGAACCGAGACTGGGAGGGGCAGCAGGAGGAGCCAATCAGGGACAAGGAACTTACAATTGCCCCTCTGCAGTGTATGGAGAGATGTGCTGGCCGATCAGTCACATGCAGTCAGGGAGCCAATCAGGGACAAGGAACTTACAATTGCCCCTCCGCAGTGTATAGGCAGATGTGCTGGCCGATCAGTCACATGCCGTCAGGGAGCCAATCAGGGACAAGGAACTTAAAATTGCCCCTCCGCAGTGTATGGGCAGATGTGCTGGCCGATCAGTCACATGCCGTCAGGGAGCCAATCAGGGACAAGGAACTTAAAATTGCCCCTCCGCAGTGTATGGGCAGATGTGCTGGCCGATCAGTCACATGCAGTCAGGGAGCCAATCAGGGACAAGGAACTTACAATTGCCCCTCCGCAGTGTATGGAGAGATGAGCTCACCGATCAGTCACATCCTGTTACATTGGCCATAGATGAAGCTACATTGTCAGTCAATGAGTGCAGAGCTAGTGCTGGGCTTTCTGATCGGTAAGCCCGCCTGACGTTCTCAGCTTCGCGTATCAGAAACTTATTTATTAATTTACAGGTTTGTAACCCTAAAAACATGAAATAAAGTTGTCCAAAATGTCAGAGTTTTTCCTTCTTATAGATCTACATGGGAGTATTTCAGGCTAATGTGTTATTGGCCAATGAGAAGAGCCGGCCAATGAGAGATCATCTGCTGGGTCCGGAGCTCCTATTCACTCCCACCAATCCTTTCCAATCAGGGCTGGGACAAGGTCATATAGCACCCAGGGCAAAAAAATGACAAAGTGTGCCCCTCCCCCCATGAGCTGTACCCTATACGTGGCCGGTTCTGCTCAAGGCGGCCGGTGGACCCGGTAGTGAGCGGAAGGCGCCGACCCGATACAAGGGGACATGACGCTGACATATTTCATTGGTGATGAGGGGGAAGAGGTCTCGGGACTCACCAAGGCGTCTTGATAAACGTTGGTCCACTGAACCTGCTTGGCCTCATTCCCGGCGAGAACCATCGGACGTCCGAGAACATCGAGATATTCCTGAAACACAAACAAACCAGAAATTAAAGGGGTGGCCCATCCGGTTCCAGCAATGGGCGGAGTCTGGTGGCTTGAGTTATCCACTGGGCTCTCCATGGATATCTCCGGAGGACTCCCTAGCATAGTTCCTGCTTCAGTGACCACCTACCTGGGAATACTCCCGACCACCTTGGAGTGTTCCAACTGAGCCTCTCATAATGGGCACAGCAGGGTACAGACCCGGGAACTCAGCACAGGGATGGTGGGGGCTCCTCATAATGGGCACAGCAGGGTACAGACCCGGGAACTCAGTACAGGGATGGTGGGAACTCCTCATAATGGGCACAGCAGGGTACAGACCCGGGAACTCAGTACAGGGATGGTGGGAACTCCTCATAATGGGCACAGCAGGGTACAGACCCGGGAACTCAGTACAGGGATGGTGGGAACTCCTCATAATGGGCACAGCAGGGTACAGACCCGGGAACTCAGTACAGGGATGGTGGGAACTCCTCATAATGGGCACAGCAGGGTACAGACCCGGGAACTCAGTACAGGGATGGTGGGAACTCCTCATAATGGGCACAGCAGGGTACAGACCCGGGAACTCAGTACAGGGATGGTGGGAACTCCTCATAATGGGCACAGCAGGGTACAGACCCGGGAACTCAGTACAGGGATGGTGGGAACTCCTCATAATGGGCACAGCAGGGTACAGACCCGGGAACTCAGTACAGGGATGGTGGGAACTCCTCATAATGGGCACAGCAGGGTACAGACCCGGGAACTCAGTACAGGGATGGTGGGAACTCCTCATAATGGGCACAGCAGGGTACAGACCCGGGAACTCAGTACAGGGATGGTGGGAACTCCTCATAATGGGCACAGCAGGGTACAGACCCGGGAACTCAGTACAGGGATGGTGGGAACTCCTCATAATGGGCACAGCAGGGTACAGACCCGGGAACTCAGTACAGGGATGGTGGGAACTCCTCATAATGGGCACAGCAGGGTACAGACCCGGGAACTCAGTACAGGGATGGTGGGAACTCCTCATAATGGGCACAGCAGGGTACAGACCCGGGAACTCAGTACAGGGATGGTGGGAACTCCTCATAATGGGCACAGCAGGGTACAGACCCGGGAACTCAGTACAGGGATGGTGGGAACTCCTCATAATGGGCACAGCAGGGTACAGACCCGGGAACTCAGTACAGGGATGGTGGGAACTCCTCATAATGGGCACAGCAGGGTACAGACCCGGGAACTCAGTACAGGGATGGTGGGAACTCCTCATAATGGGCACAGCAGGGTACAGACCCGGGAACTCAGTACAGGGATGGTGGGAACCCCTCATAATGGGCACAGCGGGTGTACAGACCC
>NW_017308844.1:0-3483 GCF_000935625.1 Nanorana parkeri | reverse complement strand
TGGGGCCCCTCATAATGGGCACAGCGGGGGTACAGACCCGGGAACTCAGCACAGGGATGGTGGGGGCTCCTCATAATGGGCACAGCGGGGGTACAGACCCGGGAACTCAGCATTGGGATGGTGGGAGCTCCTCATAATGGACACAGCAGGGTACAGACCCGGGAACTCAGCACAGGGATGGTGGGAGCTCCTCATAATGGGCACAGCAGGGTACAGACCCGGGAACTCAGCACAGGGATGGTGGGAGCTCCTCATAATGGGCACAGCAGGGTACAGACCCGGGAACTCAGCACAGGGATGGTGGGAGCTCCTCATAATGGGCACAGCAGGGTACAGACCCGGGAACTCAGCACAGGGATGGTGGGAGCTCCTCATAATGGGCACAGCAGGGTACAGACCCGGGAACTCAGCACAGGGATGGTGGGAGCTCCTCATAATGGGCACAGCAGGGTACAGACCCGGGAACTCAGCACAGGGATGGTGGGAGCTCCTCATAATGGGCACAGCAGGGTACAGACCCGGGAACTCAGCACAGGGATGGTGGGAGCTCCTCATAATGGGCACAGCAGGGTACAGACCCGGGAACTCAGCACAGGGATGGTGGGAGCTCCTCATAATGGGCACAGCAGGGTACAGACCCGGGAACTCAGCACAGGGATGGTGGGAGCTCCTCATAATGGGCACAGCAGGGTACAGACCCGGGAACTCAGCACAGGGATGGTGGGAGCTCCTCATAATGGGCACAGCAGGGTACAGACCCGGGAACTCAGCACAGGGATGGTGGGAGCTCCTCATAATGGGCACAGCAGGGTACAGACCCGGGAACTCAGCACAGGGATGGTGGGAGCTCCTCATAATGGGCACAGCAGGGTACAGACCCGGGAACTCAGCACAGGGATGGTGGGAGCTCCTCATAATGGGCACAGCAGGGTACAGACCCGGGAACTCAGCACAGGGATGGTGGGAGCTCCTCATAATGGGCACAGCAGGGTACAGACCCGGGAACTCAGCACAGGGATGGTGGGAGCTCCTCATAATGGGCACAGCAGGGTACAGACCCGGGAACTCAGCACAGGGATGGTGGGAGCTCCTCATAATGGGCACAGCAGGGTACAGACCCGGGAACTCAGCACAGGGATGGTGGGAGCTCCTCATAATGGGCACAGCAGGGTACAGACCCGGGAACTCAGCACAGGGATGGTGGGAGCTCCTCATAATGGGCACAGCAGGGTACAGACCCGGGAACTCAGCACAGGGATGGTGGGAGCTCCTCATAATGGGCACAGCAGGGTACAGACCCGGGAACTCAGCACAGGGATGGTGGGAGCTCCTCATAATGGGCACAGCAGGGTACAGACCCGGGAACTCAGCACAGGGATGGTGGGAGCTCCTCATAATGGGCACAGCAGGGTACAGACCCGGGAACTCAGCACAGGGATGGTGGGAGCTCCTCATAATGGGCACAGCAGGGTACAGACCCGGGAACTCAGCACAGGGATGGTGGGAGCTCCTCATAATGGGCACAGCAGGGTACAGACCCGGGAACTCAGCACAGGGATGGTGGGAGCTCCTCATAATGGGCACAGCAGGGTACAGACCCGGGAACTCAGCACAGGGATGGTGGGAGCTCCTCATAATGGGCACAGCAGGGTACAGACCCGGGAACTCAGCACAGGGATGGTGGGAGCTCCTCATAATGGGCACAGCAGGGTACAGACCCGGGAACTCAGCACAGGGATGGAGGGAGCTCCTCATAATGGGCACAGCGGGTGTCCAGACCCGGGAACTCAGCACAGGGATGGGGGGAGCCCCTCATGTAAGCACCCAAAGTGGCCAATCAGCAATCATATTTCATTGCTCTCAGTGCTGTGATTGGTTGGTAGTGACAGTCAGTCTTTGTATCACCTGAGTAAATAATCCCGCCCCCCAGAAGAGTTCAGCGCTCCCCATACCTGAGTGTTTATCCGAATGGCTCCGATAGACGGGATTTCAAAATAGTAACCTGGAAGTGATGATAAAACAATCAATATATCAGACAATATCATTTATAACAATCATGTTAGATGTCAAGAATACAATGTGACCCGTCAGTGAAGGTGACGCCGGACGCTACACACGTCGCACACGCAGCCTTCCTCCCTCTAACGGCACTCACCTTTATTAGCACACGCCATCCACTGCAGGGGGGTGACGTCATAATTGTGCTGACCGACCGAGAAGGTGAACACCCGAACCTGCAAGACAAAGAACCAATCACGGTGTGACAGTATGACGGTGTCACTGTATGACGGTGTGACAGTATGACGGTGTCACTGTATGACGGTGTGATAGTATGACGGTGTGACTGTATGACGGTGTGACAGTATGACGGTGTGACAGTATGACGGTGTGACAGTATGACGGTGTGACAGTATGACGGTGTGACAGTATGACGGTGTGACAGTATGACGGTGTGACAGTATGACGGTGTGACAGTATGACGGTGTGACAGTATGACGGTGTGACAGTATGACGGTGTGACAGTATGACGGTGTGACAGTATGACGGTGTGACAGTATGACGGTGTGACAGTATGACGGTGTGACAGTATGACGGTGTGATAGTATGACGGTGTGACTGTATGACGGTGTGATAGTATGACGGTGTGACAGTATGACGGTGTGACAGTATGACGGTGTGATAGTATGACGGTGTGATAGTATGACGGTGTGACAGTATGACGGTGTGATAGTATGACGGTGTGATAGTATGACGGTGTGATAGTATGACGGTGTGACTGTATGACGGTGTGATAGTATGACGGTGTCACTGTATGACGGTGTGATAGTATGACGGTGTGATAGTATGACGGTGTGATAGTATGACGGTGTGACTGTATGACGGTGTGATAGTATGACGGTGTGACTGTATGACGGTGTGATAGTATGACGGTGTGATAGTATGACGGTGTGACTGTATGACGGTGTGACAGTATGACGGTGTGACTGTATGACGGTGTGATAGTATGACGGTGTCACTGTATGACGGTGTGATAGTATGACGGTGTGATAGTATGACGGAGCGATAGTATGACGGTGTGACTGTATGACGGTGTGATAGTATGACGGTGTGACTGTATGACGGTGTGATAGTATGACGGTGTGATAGTATGACGGTGTCACTGTATGACGGTGTGACAGTATGACGGTGCGATAGTATGACGGTGTGACTGTATGACGGTGTGATAGTATGACGGTGTCACTGTATGACGGTGTGATAGTATGACGGTGTGATAGTATGACGGTGCGATAGTATGACGGTGTGACTGTATGACGGTGTGATAGTATGACGGTGTGACTGTATGACAGTGTGACAGTATGACGGTGCGACAGTATGATGGTGTGATAGTATGACGGTGTGATAGTATGAAGGTGTGACTGTATGACGGTGTGACTGTATGACAGTGTGACTGTATGACGGTGTGATAGTATGACGGTGTGATAG
>NW_017308843.1:125200-133874 GCF_000935625.1 Nanorana parkeri | reverse complement strand
TGTTGTTACGATTATTTGTCTTATTTGTCTGAAAATTTTCAGTAAACTATATTTCTGCAAAAAAGAACCCCATAGACACATATGGGGTCCGGCAGTTTCATTTGTTTTCACTCCATCACAAGATGGAGGAAAAAAGTGTACGAACACAGATGTCATAGCAGTGACATCTGATCTGTACCGCTGTGATCAGGAGAGGATCTGTGCCTCCTTATCAGCTCTTGTGAAATGGACCTTACTGTGTGGACCAGTATGTTCATACCTCACTTCCATCTAAGAAATATAGCTAGAGCTATAAAGGGGTTGATTTGAGTAAGACACCCCCATCCACTCATGATATTTTTTGGCATGTAGTTCTCACACACATACATTCTTACAAATACAACAGTTCCTCGTGCTCACAAATAATCAAAAAACCCTTCCGGTGGTACATTCACCAACTTTATTGTATGCTATGGAGCTTCTGTATGTTCAAACTTGAACATCTTTGTACCTTATTAAGGTTTATGGGCAAAAACATATTGAGCATGAAAAATACTTTTTACAATAATACACAAGCTGTCCACCTGTTGTATAAATGCACAAATGATGTTCTCCAAAAAGTTATTTCCCTTGGGTATCCAAGGGGGCTGGCAGAAAAAAATTATGTCCCTCTTTATTGGCTAGTTTGCAAGATGTGGAGGCCTATTTATAAAACTTTAATTCAATAAGCGACTTAAAAATGTCTGCCTAAAAAGGAGAACTATGAGGTGAGTGATTTTCACTCAACCTCATAGTTCGAGCTGACGTGTGACAATGAAACTGTCACACGTCGGCTTAATAGATCGGGAAGTGAGCGAACATATACCTTTGCTCGCTCACTTCTCGATCATGTCCCTGCAGAGAGCGTGACTGTCAGTCACGGCTCCCTGCAGGGATTTCCCCCCTCCCCGATCCTCCAGCGCTGACTGGCAGAACGGACGGGAGAGAGGGCGGGTACAGCTGACTCTGCCTCTAGATAGGCAGAGCCAGCTGTCGCTCACGCAGCTGGGTGGATCTCGACAGTAATGGCTGTGGCGGTCTCAGTGTACGGCGGTCTCAGTGTACGGCGAGCTGTAGCTCGCGATATACTGAGCTTTGGGTCACGGGAGGACGCTAGTTTATGTCCTCCCGTGACCCTGAGGAGAACTATGGGGGAAAACACTTACCCCATAGTTCTCCTTTAAAGGAAAGCTGTTCTTCCTTGTTAAGATGGTAACTGCACAATAGAGCAAGCACCTCTAGGTGACTACTTGCATCCTCAGATCATTTTCATAGTGTCCTGGGATCCTTACAATATGCATGGTTTGTCTCTGTCCAATATATAACCGTATGAAATATATTCGCCTGTAAATTTAAGTTGGCTGAGTGTTATTTTTTGATGATTTTGATGATATTTTTTTCCCTTCTTTAATGCTGCAAAGAAAGAGCAATACTATCTTTTATATTAGCATTCATTAGTACTAGCATGCTACCAAAATGCATTTCAGTTAATAAATGGGTTCTATTATTATTGCATTGAATATGAAGACGAGTACACCATGGAGCACACATTAGCAGGCTAATGCCAATCATTAACATGGTCATCACAGCATGCTCCAAATGTTCCAACATAGTACTGACAGGTTATTATGTCTTAATGAAGGCATGATTTGCTGCCATACAAAATCACATCAATAAAGCGCTATTTAAAGGAAATAACTCAAGTCTCCAAAAGGCAACTTTCTCCTACCAAAGTTATGTGAATTATTTTTAACAGTTTGGGCAGCATTTCACAAGCTGACCTATTAATATGTGAAAACGTGTTTTCAATTATTTACATTTTAGATGGCCATAGATGACCCAGCTCACTGTATTAAGAAGGGAATGTACTGCAGAGACAAGTCTATAATTGTGCCACTTTATCAATCATTGGTTCGGCCACACCTGGAGTACGCGGTCCAGTTTTGGTCACCAGTACCAAGAAAAGATGTCCTTGAGCTGGAGAGAGTCCAGCGGAGGGCAACCTAACTAATTAGGGGAATGGAGGACCAGAGCTATGAGACGAGGCTACTGAATTTAAACATGTTCACGTTGGAAGTAAGGAGATTAAGGGGGGATATGATTTTCATGTACAAGATGTTCAATGGGGACAGCAACATCAGCAACAAACTCTTTAAAATTAAATCCATTACAAAAACTAGAGGCCACCACCTAAAATTGGTGGGAAAAAAAATTCCAGCACGAGGGGCGTAGGGGGTTCTTCACAGTAAGAGCGCTTAGGGTCTGGAACTCACTGCCACAGGCAATGATTTCAGCTAAGAGTGTGGAATTGTTCAAGACACTTTTGGACGATTTCCTAAGGGACCGTAATATACAGGGGTACAAGTACTCCTAAGCATGAGATGATCCTAATAGGTTGGACTTGATGGACTGATGTCTTTATTCAACCTCAAATACTATGTAACTATTAACAAAAATGTATCTTATTTGTGTATCACTTGGCTGTAGATCCTCAAATCATCTCTGAATTCATGCTGACCCTGTCCTTCCTTCTGGAGGGTGGCTACTTTCGTTCCCCATGGTCGCTATGTGCGTTGTAAGGTAGCCACTGCTCCAAGCTCACTCCCCTGATGCACTACAAGTTCACTTATGGTTTATTAATTCGTATGGAGATTGTAGTCCGTTACGGGAGTGAGCTTGGAGCTGTGGCTACTTTACAACACACACAGAGTCCATTATCGTTCTCTGGACAGCCACACATATTTCATCGGACTGGAGGCTTGTCATGAACATCCTCACTAAAGCTGGGTTCACACCTAGGCGTATCGAATATGCACGTTTCTCGTGCGTTTTTACCGTGATTCGGTAAAAAAACGCACAACAAACGCACGTTTCCGAGGGCTACATGGCTGTATCCCAATGGATACGAGCGGCAAATACGCCCCAAAGAAGCACCTGTACTTCTTTGGGCGTAGGGCTTTTGGCAGCGCGTTCCTACTCGCTGTAAAACGCCCAGGTGGGAACCATGCCCATAAGCAATCATTGGTTTTCACATGTTGAGCGTTTTACAGAGCGTAGGAGCGCGCTGTAAAATGCCCAGGTGTGAACCAGGCCTCAGTCTCTGAGGATGAGAACTTGTCTTTTTGTTTTAGTGCAGTGGTGAAAGCTGATTTTTGGGGGTTTGGTAAATCCTGCCTAAAATCTGTGAAACCCAAACTTAGCAGTGAATCCCACTGAATTCTATGGGAAGGAACTCTTGATACTAAATTTTTGCCATTTTCAGGGCTAATAGACAAGTTTTAGTCAAAAAGGGCATAGGGAGCTGAGCAGTGCTGGGGAGACATTTAACAAAGCAAAAACATTTTAAAAATACTGTACAACAAGGAGAGGGTTTTTTTAACTTTTCGATGCCAGAGCCATTTTTGCAGCTTGCTTATTTTTTTGCACACGTTTAAATCCACATTTTAGGCCTGAGAATTACTTAACTTCTCTCTCCCAACCCCAGAATTATATATTTCCTGAAAGCAGATACCATGTAGAATAAAATGGTGGCAGTTCCAAATGTTTATGTTGCATGATAGTGCACAATATCACAATATAATACCCTTTTTTTTGTAAAATGTAAAAGAGAAGCCTGTGCCAAGTAAATAGATAACTCATTTTTAGGCTTGGAATTATGGGTAACTGAACATTGGTCCTAGAAATATTGCTCTCACTCTGGTACACGCAGCAATACCCAACATGTATGGCACAATCGTCGTTTTTGTATGTAGGCACACCCGACGTGTGTTTCTGTTAGTATGCGAGTTTAAAAACATTTTTGGGGCATTTTAATTTTTTTTTTAACTTAATTTCATTGCTATCACATAGGGGACTATTTGCCAAGACACAGGCAGCTGTTGCCACCTAGCATGCTTCTGTTGCAAAGACACAGGCAGCTATTGCTGCCCAGTGTCTTTTGTTGCTAGGACATAAGTGGCTATTGATGCCTAGCATCCTTTGTTGATAGAACGCAGGCAATAGCTGCCTGCATCCTAGCAACCACTAGGCTACATTAACACAGTATGCATGTAAGCATTACACAAATGTTACATACATACATACAGAGTTTGGACAAGTTATATAGAACAGCTCTTCTATTGCATGTAAGATCCATTTTGGAGTTCTTTATGGGACTGACATGGTTGCTTTAAGAAACCCCCATATGACAATGCTCTGACTTTGGGATTGGCTTTGTTAAATGACCAGCACTGTATCGCAGGAGAAAGATGAGAAAGTCACAAGCTCCCTATACATAGTAAGTATAAGAATGAGGGAGCGGTGGCAAGCAGAGTAAATGTGCAAACTACAAGTTCACAAAAAGTTACTTTGCTGTCAAACAATTTAAATACAGAAACATATTTAATGAAAACAAAAAGATCTCCTGGTTTTAGAAAGAAAAAGCCATCACAGACATAATTTTTATTCAAAACTGAACAGAATACAGAAGAAAATAAATAACGGACACAATTAAATTGCTTTTTAGACAATGCTCTGAAAATGATGATGAGTAAGGGAAAAATGTTCTTATCTGACCTTGTGCAGGCTCTGGTGTCAGACAAAATACAGAAATAACATAAGCCACTGATATAATGCAGTGCCATTTAGCATGAAGTCCATGCTGCCCCAGTCTGCAGGAGAAGGACATGATGGAGCAGATAAATGTACTAATCATTAGCAGGTGAAAGATTTGTAGCCCTAGATGAACTCCTCTTAGTTCTACTGCAAGGTACTTAGAGTTTAGGAGTCTTGCTTATTATATATCCCCCCGCAGAACACAGAATAGCTCAGATTTACATCTCATGTTTACAAATGAAACATTTGGTAACTCACTCGGGGCTGTGCCCTTTTGCTAAGAAAAATGTTCTGTTGTGTCCTAATGTAGGAAGTCTGTGATTGAATGGTCTATCCCAGTGGTTCTTAAAAGGAGAATTATGAGGTGAGTGATTTTCACTCAGCCTCATAATCTGAGTTAACCTGTGACAATGAAACTGTCACAGGTCGGCCAGTAGATTGGGAAGTGATCGAACACAAACCGGCGCTCGCTCACTTCTCGATCTATCCCTGCAGAGAGCCGTGACTGTCACTCACAGCTCACTGCAGGGATTCCCTCCCCTGTCTGATCCGCCAGCGCTGACTGGCGGAACGGACGGGGGAGGGTACAGCTGCCTCTGCCTCTAGATAGTCAGAGCCATCTGTCACTCACGCAGCTGGGTGAATCCACACAGTAATGTCAGGATCCGTCCCGGCTGCGGCGGTCTCAGTGTACCGTGAGCTGCAGCTCGCGATATACCGAGCTTTGCATCACAAGAGGACGCAAGTTTGTGTCCTCCCGTTACCCTTAGGAGAACTATGGGGAAAAGCCCTAGCCCCATACTTCTCCTTTAAACTTGCTGAGACCAGGGCAAGGTAAAAAGGTATTACAATAGAAGTATGGGAATGCAAAACATGTATTTAAAAAGGCTTAAAAGGAGAACTATGAGGTGAGTGCTTTTCACTTACCTCATAGTTCTAGCCGACCTGTGACAATGAGATTGTCACAGGTCGGCTCAGTAGATAGAGAAGTGAGCGAACACATACCGGCGTTCGCTCACCTCTCGATCCTGTCACAGCTCTCTGCCGTGACAGGGGAGGGGCTGTATTCCCCCATCGATCCGCCAGCGCTGACTGGCGGATTGGACAGGGGCGGGTACAGCTGGCTAGATACGCAGAGCCAGCTGTCACTCTCACTCACGCAGCTGGGCGGATCCAGACATGTCTAGGACGGGAAGCGGGGACCATTGTGGTGCTGCCAGCGAGAGACACCTGCCGGTATCTGCTCTTGCCGGGAGGACTCTGAGCGCATCCATGGAAGAACCAGTGGATCAGATCTATACCTCTGTGAGGGGCTTAATTTCATACACCATCTGGTGAATCACTCGGGGGGCTGCAGATTGGGCGAAGAAGAGTCGATGATTTTTTCGTTTGTTTGATGGTTTTTTCGTTATTTAAATATCATCTGTTTTTTACATTGACATTTTTTTCACATCACGGATTGAGACTTCTTAAGGAGTTTTTTCATTTATATTTTATTCCCAAAATGTTTTTCACTTGTGGCACTGATCATTTAGGTTACCAGAATAGGTTGTGTTAGTAGTTTAACACTTGCTAGAATTTATAGTTTTTTCCATTATCATCACATTTTATGAGATTTTGTCACAATTTATCACATGAGAAACTATTCTGCTACTATTGAATCAATTCATTTCAGTAGGTTGTATTAGTCAACACCTGAGCTGTTCGAATGTATTGCTGTTTCCACTTTATCACATTCTATGATATTGCGTCACACTTTTAACTATTTTGCTACTATTGAATCAATTAATTTTCTTTTTATTGCATCAATTCATTTCACTGTGAATGCTGGGGTTTTCACCTATATAATTATTTATGGTCCATTCCTTTGATCCTCTTTATGGGATTGAGTGATAATAACTTTAACACTGGTATTTTTGATTCATTTTAGTTTTAATTTAGCACCTTTAGCACTGTGTTAATAATTTAAAATATACTTTCTTCTTTCTCATAGCAGCTTTGGGGCCACTACTAATCTTTAGATTATTAATCTTAGTAGTCTTCCAAGAGCGCAGATCTTTGTTACAACTATAATTGTCGGGATCCGCTTCAGCGTCTCAGTATACCGCGAGCAGTAGCTCGTGGTGTACTGTAGCGTCTCAGTATACCGCGAGCTGCAGCTCGCGGTATACTGAGGTTAGGGTGACAGGAGGACGCTAGTTTATGTCCTCCCGTTACCCTAAGGAGAACTATGGGGAAAAGCCTTTAAGTCGAAAATATGAGTTACTGACAACAATTATTTAAGTCCATTTTAAGCTTTATTTTCTCTCATTCTCACTGTTACTTTTTTTCTCCCTCCCCTTCTTAGTCCTTTCTCTCCCTCTCATCTGCTTTTTCCAGGGAGCCAAGGAGACATTTGCCATTGTTGGAGAAGAAGTGGGATGACATGGATTCACGCAACTTTCAAGCTTATTTCTAATTCTATGTAACTAAAAAAATATGTGTATCCTGGTTGAAGTTGTGTGAATCTTGCGTGAAAACATTTATAAAAAGGCCCCTTACTGTTGTTGGACTTCATGTTGCTCTAAATATATGATCTGCAGTGCTTCTAAGAACATAACTACCTTCATCTTCCCAGAAAGCAAGCAAAAGGCATATACCAACTGCTAAATAATCTGGTTGTCGGCTTTTCCAGGAAAAAGAGTGTTTATTTGCATACTGATGGACAGTTCTGTATAACGTGCCGTGTGTAGCCGGCTTTAGAGGTGATAGAATAGATAACACTGAAAGACCATCATAGTCTAAATATGCTCCTGACTGTTAAAGAGTGCAAGGATGTGGTTTGGAGAATGTTTTGTAGGCGGCCTTATTTTATTGAAAGAGAACTGCATTCAAAATTGTGGGTACACTAAAATATCTGGACTACAACTGTGCCGCCCCAACAGGGGTATAGAATATGAGATGCATAGCCTCAGTTAATATTAGCATTGTTATATAGGTTAGAATTTATATAGTGTGATTTGCCTAACTATTTTCTCATAGCTAAATCCATGTGTTATCCTATGCTGCCATCTAGTGGCCTTTTGTTGTAACAAACATGTTTTCTGTAATTATTCCTCATGTGACGATGTATTTTCCCCTAGTGTAGCCCCTTCCTGCTTCCTGTGTCATGGCACAGCTACTAGCCACATGTAACAAGGACACACATGTAATCTGCACAGTACGTAGGAAAAGCATCATTTTCTGACCGCACAATACTATCACCGTTCAACTGCTGTTCCTATCATCTGCTGTAAAGAATAAACACCTTTTTTGAATGAATCGGTATTGACGAGTTCAGCTATCTGACGAGGATTGTCCGCAGTGAGTATATCTGCTTATACAGGCCAGGCATAGAGGTCTCAGCAAGGGATATATTTCGCTATCACAACGATCGGAGTCAGAATAACAACTTTATTTGTAATGAATCATGAGCTACAAAAGTACCACTGCCACAGGTTTTGACTATGTTTCCAGAGGAAGACTGCAGGTTTCACTTGGTTCATTAAAGAGATAAAATGTAATTGGGTATCATGGCTGGGGTATCAACAACAAAGCAGCAGGAGAACATTGCATCATCCAGATTTTGTTTGACATGGGCCAAAATGGAATCACTGGATAATTATTAGCGGTACATAATTTTGTGTACAGCCAGAAGGTCAAAAGCTAAAGAGAAAGTAATAGAAGAACAATCGATCCAAAGAAGAAATACCTTACACACATTTAATTTTGCCCCATTTGCACAGAACAAGTGTACATGCAGTTTTGCTGGAGGTATAGCTATGCAAATGTTTTATAAATAGACCCCATAGTGTCAGCCATGGTAGCTGGAAAACTAAGATGATGTTTATTATTTAGGAATATTTAGGATCTGTGTATATGTAATAAATGCGCATGTGTGTTTCTGTGTGTGTATAATGGCCATATTTTCCCTTCTTCTAACGCGGCATAATTAAAAGGAGCACACAAAATGAGTCACACAGGAAAGCTGATAATGCCACTCACTTTTAATGGGTTTTTTTAAAATTGATTGATTGAGATATAT
>NW_017308843.1:89781-125122 GCF_000935625.1 Nanorana parkeri | reverse complement strand
ATTAAACTATTAAATATGTAGCCTACTGAGTGCTGGCTTAATTAACTTTTAATAATGTACACATTACGCCTCCATAGCTCCTAATCTGCACGGTAATGTTCCTATGTTTGTTAGTTTAGCCAGTGAATCAAGACTGCAGGTGGAGCCGTTTTGCTCGGCTGCTCAATCTGTGGGCTCTAGAAGCTTATCACAAAGTTTGGCAAGGAAAACGGCAAAACTGATCATGCAAAAAGTCAGACTTAGCGTAGACTGGTGGATTAACACAGCAATTAGTAATACAGGAAGCCGGGATGTCACATGTGCATTAAACAAGGTGGACCAGAAGGAGTGTCACCTCATAAAAAGCAGAAGTAGATCATTATGGAATAACAACAGACCTTTATATAGCTCTTTGCTGAACATTTATTTGGTCATTAACAATGTATATTCAGATACTTTTTATGCACATCTTCAGCGGAATTAAGCAAACCTGTCAGCACATAAAAATCATCAGTTGAAAATCACTTTAACTAGTCCTTTAAAACTTGCTGTATATTCACATAGTTTCTCAGCCCCAAAACCCATAGTCCTGAAATATGCAAATTACTATTTGCAGAAAAAGCCAATTTCTGGTATATCATGCAATTCCATTTTGGTCATTCTGGCCCATGATTATGTTGACCACCAACAGGGAAATACTTTAAAGAGACCCCGTCAGGTCTCTAACCAATAAACACTGCAATACCATGCATTAATAGTAGATTCTCTCCTCTGGTAGCCCGTGTATCCTATCTTTGTTCTATTCCAGCACTAAAGCCTCTGTCAGTCTTTTGGCATTCAACAATTCCCGCCCTTGTCCTCCACTCTGCAATGTGGTTTTTTCCTGTAACCCCCCACTGCTGAGTCCTGTAATGACATAGGGGTTGGTGGAAGGAACCACCGTATGTTGCAAGTGACACAGGCATCCGACACTCGAAGTCTTGAATGGTAAAGACACTGACTGATGCTGCTGCACTAGAACACAGTAGAGGTAGGAGACATGGGATTCCAGAGAGCAGAGAATACATCCTTACTCATTGCAGGGTAGCACCATTTAGATATGTTTAGAGACCTTACAGGATCTTTTTAAAGCAATCCGTTAACTGGCCAGATTCCCTATAGAGCTCCCATGTCCACAAAAATATGAGGTGATCTGCTATACAAATATTGACTGGCCTTACTACTTGATTCTGCCCTGTTCTGTCACCGATTGGCCTATCACTATAATGGGCAGCCTTACTAACCATTAGCAAGGCAATGGATGTGGGAAGAGCAGGCTCTCATTCAAGAAAGATGGTCAATATTTTCACAGCTGGGCAACCTGGACGGGGGGCAGTATACTAGATCAGGGTTAGAATCTTGTGTTTATGATGGCCACAAATTTGCGTAAGACTCAACTCAGATCTCCATAATCTGGTAACGCGCATTTTACTGCATGTTTTGCCACACATTACTGCAATTCACCATAATATACAAAACAAACTGTTGTGCTATTCATTCTGAATGGCACCCAACTTATTTAGCCAGCACACTACAGTGCATGAATGCTTTCCTAAACCACAATGCAAACATTGAAGAGAAAAAATGCTGCAAGTCTGGTAAAATCTGCACTGTGGTGTCTTGGTAGCCCAATCAAAACTAATTCAGTTGTGGTATGAAACAAAGTGCAGTGAATACAGGCAATTGTAAACAACCAATACAATCTAAGAATTCCACTGAAAATGGCCAATGTTTCAGTTATCGGTGCTATGAATGAAACATGAATAAGGCGAATTAAATGAGACCTAGATCCAGACATCGGCTGCAAAGCAATGATAGTTGCTCCACTGATTAAACATAGAAAAAACCTGGCCATAGAGTATGATTTAAATATACAAATATTGTGACACATATTTCAGGGCTATACACTGCTTTACAGATCTGTAGATACAAAGTTCCTTAAGCTGCCTATTTGAGATAAGAGTCACCAAGTTTGCCCAGACTGGGCAATAAACTCATCTCTGTTGAGCTAGAAGACGCTGGTCGGATAACAACTTTAACAGGGAACATCAAACATGTCATTCAAGCCTGTTGATTCAGCTTTTCTCCTACCCTACTTCTCCCTCTTCAAACTTCGCCAACAATGGGCATTGGTAATCATCTGAATCTTAAATTGTTAAAATGTGCAGCCTTATCAGGTTTTTATTCATTTTTGAATTAAAGTATCTCTCTGTCAAAGAAGTGTTAGATTGAGTGTCAGGCTGTAAGACTGTCCCCCTTTGCTAGCGGAGCTCAGCACTGATAACAATTAAAAAACTGTCACATATCAAAAGGTGCTGTTGAGACTACATGAATAAAAAACTAAAGGCTTTGCTATCTGCCTTCAGCAACTCAGATAGTGTCAGTTATCAAACAGGGCACAGGTCAGTCTTCTGGGGATGTGGTAAGGGTGTGTCCATTGCAATACGTTGTGCTGGAAGATGTCCCCATTTCTCATCTCAGAAAGTTGGGGAGGTATGCGTGAAGTGGGATCTGTTCATCATACCATTAGCACATGGATTGACAACTCCCAATGCTGCTGAATTTCCAAAATAAAAGAAGGAGGGTGGGTGCTTTAAATCTGAATATGATGTCAATATTTGTGCAGGTATACAAATGGCTTAGATCTTCACAAAAAAAAGAAAGAGTAGTGAAATTTAAACTTACCTTAGCTTGCTGCTCACCAGTGAGGTCTCTTTTTCCAACATGGTTTCCCATGGTGCTCCACCAACAAATTCAATACCTTTTTGTGAAAAAAGAAAAAAGACTATAAGTGTTCAGTGCAAGCAGTATATTTTGGAAAATAATGTTGCAAACATTTGCCATTTTGTTAGCCAGGATAGGACATACAGTAATATTCACTGATTTTACAACAGCATATGGCAATGCTAAATAAAACAATTCATACTGGACATTTTGTTTTCTGGCAGTTGGGTTCTATGCCAAACAAAAGTATTCAGGGTAAACATGTATCCAATAACAGAACTTTAAAAAGGGATATTCCACCCCTGAGTAAGGTCAAGCAGGTTCAATAATCCACCGACTTCTGAAAACGGTGAGGGAAGGGAAGAAGGGAATTCGAACAATTCTTTACAGTTCTGTACTCCCCAATCCCACCATTTATAGGCTTCAATAAACAAAAGTTTTAGCGCTCTACCATAATATTAGCGCTCTCATAGCTTTTTATATTTGCCAAGCGCAAATCAATTGGTTCACTTACATAATATAGTTTAAAGTCAAGGATGTAACAGGACAAGCAACTAAATCCAGAAATAGCAGCACTCCAAGAGACTTCACGGAAGATAAAAATCTTTAGTTATGGAGCAAATACATACTGTTAGTTTTCCCCCTGTATGCTCAACTTACGCATTTCACTATTCCGGTTTACTCATAGAGTCAAACCACTACATTCAAGGACATGTATAGAGCAATCAATCAATTGCTACCTCTTGTTGGAAGTGAAAGTTCACACACTGGCCTCTTTACATAAAAGCTGCAGAAAAATGTATCTCTAGACATGTGCATATTCTCACATACTTATATACAAGTTGACACAAATATAGTGCTGCATGAAAACTGGAACAAAGTTGTGCTGTAAAGATGCTATTAAAGTGGACCTTCAGCTAAAGTACACCCACTAACCCACCATGTTCCATTGAACAAACACTAATTTCAATTGCTTTGTTCCCTCGTCATATAAATGGTACTCTGCTTTTCAACCTTCAGTTTGTACAATCTTTTGTTCATTTCCAGCATTTAACAAAATGTTACAGGTGCAGATCTATGCCTTAAGGAATATGTGTGTTACACTTTAGCTCCTTTTGGCACTCATGGATAGCTTGTTCAAGGTCAAAAGCTTTTGGCTTCAATAATTCTTCACATGATTCTACTTTGGATTTTGTTTCATAATCTCTCCAGTATGTATTTGACTTGCTATCAGCAGTTTCCCATGTCTTCAGCAATCATTTTTCTATGATCACAGAAAAAAAATGGTTTATCTAAAAATTATCCCATTTGTTTTTAAAAGTGGTGAGATGTTTTCTGTATGTGTAATACATTAACATCAGAGGCATTTTGAGGGCTGGTCTCATGTAGTTCTTTAGTGAAGCTTAAAAGGTACCATGTACATTTTGCTATATACATAGCTAATAAAAGAGTTTGTTGAATGGGGTAGACTTTGGAAGTCCTAGTGGTTTGAATTAGTTCTCTCTATTAATATGAAAACAATGTAATGATTAGAGCGAGGTATCAAGTATATAATATAGAGCAGATCATGCACAATGGAGCCTTGTGGAGTATGTGATGCACTGCATAATGTATGGTGAGAACACTGCACCAAGCTTCCAAGTACTTCCAGCACACCTTACTTAGCGACCTTATAAACTCATCACATACTAGCATGACATTCCATGCTCAAATCAGAGCTCCCATCAGAAGACCAACAAGCTGTTACATATGAGGTTTCAGGTGGCACCAATTTTGATCATTTGGTAACCCAAAATAAAAATAAAAACCATGCCTGATAGATTGTTGTGGTTAAAAGCAACCAAATGATCTAGGTTGACCTAGTGTATGGCAAGCAAAAGGCAGCAAATTATATGTTGCGGATTCCTCTGCAAACTTGAAAACTTGGTTTACCTTCAATACAAACTAGTAGTCCCATCACTGGAGCCATTTTTAAAAATGTTTTTTTCTTTTTTTATCCGATTAACCCAACTTAATAATCGGCTAACTAATCGATTTTGAAAATAATCGTTAGCTGCAGCTCTACTAGCAGGTTTATGTCAAGGCAGAGGGAAGGAAGTAAGATGTACCCACAATGATTTTCTCATGCTAGGACAACACCTATCAGGAGAGGTTTTCTTACATGTCTGATCAAGGTGTCTCCTGAAAGTTCTCAGCCAGTGGATGTCTGCCTTCCACCATGGCCATCAAATTGCTTTTCAAGCAACTGTCTTCTCATGTCTAGTGATGGCTTACGATGCTCTAAGCTTATTTCTGATTGGTTATTTTTAATATGTCATTATGGAAAAGTACTGCCACATTTGCAAACTTCTGTATACAACATTTTGCTCTGCAGCATTTTATATTATTATATTAAATAAACCTCATATACTACACGTTCAAGCTTTCAGCACAGTTCAACGAGGGCAGCTAAGAAAATCCAGAAGGAATAGCTTGAAATCAGAACAAACCGTTTAGTAAACAATTCCCAGCCTATTTTTTTCCAAAGCATCTAAGTAGGAGAGACTTGAGGCTGCTAAAGCACTGGTTTAGCGACAATTTGTGGCCAATCTAATGCACAGTGAGTGATAAATGTACAGGACACAAGTGACACGCATCCCAAAGGTCCGGCCATAATGCAGACACTGTTGCTATAGCAGCTTAGACAGATCAATCCATATTGACTGTTGCTATGGACACTGCATTAAGGTTTCATTCCCAGTGGGCGAGAGGCTTAAGCCACTTTTCACCACAAATGGTTTGTCAGCCCTGATTTGCTCATGCTCCAGTAACAGCCAGATCTTTTAGACACTCTTCAGAGGGAACGTGCACAGAGTTATCTACACTGTTGATCACACAAAATGAGCCTGATAAAAAGGAACACTGTTCCGGAGAGACTTAGGAAGTGTTGAAGGTGAACCAGTAAAAACAGGGACATTTGTATTCTGATGGTTAGCTGTTCATTTGACCCAGTTAAAAAAGACAAGCCGCAGCTGCTTCATGATACAGATCCTAAGTACTTGAGAGCATGCTTAAAGGGCAGCTACAATCCAGTTAGATTATACATTTTAAAAAGTTATATTAAAAAGGAGAACTATGTCTGGATCCACCCAGCTGCGTGAGTGACAACTGGCTCTGCCTATCTAGAGGCAGAGCCAGCTGTAGATACCCCCGTCCGTCCGTCAGCGCTGCAGGATCGGACAGGGGAGGGGGAAATCCCTACAGGGAGCCTGAGTGACAGTCACGGCTCTCTGCAGGGACAGGATTGAGAAGTGAGCGAGCGACGTTATGTGTTCGCTCACTTCCCGATCTATTGAGCCGACCTGTGACAGGTTTCATTGTGAGGGATTTTCTCTGACCTCATAGTTCTCCTTTGAAGTCAAATATTTTAAGCTATTTCAAATGCTAATGAAAATCACTTACAATGGATGCTGCTACTTGATGTTTAAAAGTTATCGTTTCCAGCAGAATCAGCTGGTCCCCCGAGTACCGGCCCTGATATGTTTTAGGGTGGCTCCTTTCCCTTGCAGGGTCTTATGGAGCCACCCTTGTGTGCGCTAGTGAGCTGTGTGCATCTCTACAAACACACAGACACAGCAAGGAAAGCAATTCCCCGCTCCTCCCTCTTCCCTTCTCCAAGCCCGAAGATGAAATGCTCCAGAAGACTGGGCTGTGCCTTGTGATCTTGTACTGGACAGGAAGTTCAGGGAAGCTGAGCTGAGAGAGTTAGAGCTGTTTGGAAACATGATGACCAAGTGCTACAAATGTAAACAAACACTTTGCTGGGAAATGTATACATGTTTGGTCTGGATTAATTATTGAAAACAATGTTTTAGAGTGTAAAACTAGTTTAAGTTACTGTAACACTTACTAAAGTGGTACTATTTTGATGCCTTTGGGGTAAGTGTCAGTCTTGTAATGCCTCATGGGACTTGTAGTTCTACAATAGCTAGAGTGCTGGAGTTGCCCACCCCTGATCTAACAGCAAATAAAATACATCAAATCTGCGGGGAGCGCCATTCAAATTTTGACTCCTAAAATCCCAGTACCATACAGCACCGCACTTCCTGCACCTTCGTAATGCACTTTGTGATAAGCTGCCCACAGTTTCGGTGATGCTTATAAATTTTATATACATTCAGATGATTAAATCTCAGTAAATAACGCCTGTTTTGACCAACAGTTTTCATTTTAGTGTACCTTGCTTATGCATTTTCTGATCATAGGCTGGAGTTTAAATTGCCCAGCTTTACAACAGGTATACTTTAGGAAAATATTAACTCGGAGCTATAAAAAAATATTGCAGGTGGAACTTTAACACCTAAACGTTCACAAGGACATTACTCTGCTCTTGGGGTATGTTGTTATCTAGAGCAAGAAGATAACAAAATTAACCCCAAATCCACAACCTCAAAAAAGTAGATTATTACATGCAATCAATAAAACAAGGATTGTACATAGAACAATATCGGACCTCTGAAAAGTACAAGCATGCATATGTACTCAGTACTTGGTTTGGGCTCCTTTTGCAGCACCTCCTGCAATTACTTTTGCACGATATTCTAATTATTCGAGTTTCACCTGTATATACATACAAATTTCTTGGGCCCTTACAAACCCAGCCAGTATTCTGAACTACAGGTAGATTTAAAAGAGAAGACACAATGAAGTTATGTATTATTTAGTACATAATTAAATGTATTTGTACATGCAAGCTCTGTGAATGCAGGGCCTGTGTTTTCAGCTGTTAACCTGGAGTGCAGCTTTAAGGCAACAGGTAAGAAGGGTCAATAAGGAAATGTATGACCCTTACTCTGCTTTCTGCATCCCCAGACAAATTCCATGTTGCAATGAAGGTTTGCATAAAGAGCTATTAAAACCTTAAAACTGACATTTCTTGTGTCTATGAGAAATAGTAAGGAGCCAGCAGTGGGTGCTCCAGCATCTCAAGCAGGTGGGTTTCAGTATAAATGATCTTTGCACGATATTCTAATTATTCGAGTTTCACCTGTATATTATTGCTGGGATTTGTTGTACTCCCCTATAGCTGGTGGTATTCTGTATAATGTACTATTGCTGGGATTTGTAGTCCTCTATAGCCGGTGCCATTCTGCATTCATTGCTATATAATTTTACACTTTTAATTTCACTATATTGTACACCACACTTTTATTTTTTCTTATTTACTTCCACCACTCCAAGCTTGCTCCTGTGATGGACTACAATCCCAATACAAACTAGAAGTCCCATCACTGGAGCCATTTTTAAAAATTTATTTTATTTTAATATCCGATGAATCAACTCAATAATCGGCTAACTAATCGATTTTGAAAATGATCGTTAGCTGCAGCTCTGAGTGTTTGCATTGGCTCTCCATCCTGACACGCTGTCACAGGAGGCTGAGCAGGCGGTTCTCATAGGAGAGCTCAGCCTCCTGTGACAGTACTGGCCGTCTCCGCCCACACCGCTCTGCCAATCTGTGGCAGGAGGTGTGGGAGGAGAGACGCCAGTGGCTTAAAGCACTCTCCTCCTGCAGCGCTCGGCCGGCTGTCACAGTTTCTCTCCTTCCCGCTGGGACACAGAGCAGCGCCCAGAGGGGAGGAGAGAATAGAATGAATGCACCGCTGTATCGGCCAGAAAATGGCACTTTCGGCATTATGCCAAAAGTGCAATTTTTCGGCCAATAGAGCGGTGCATGCCTAGTCTCAACTCCGCCTCCTCCTGTAGTTTTCTGCAGGCAGCCTGTAGTGGGGGGAGCCTTCTGGGTCCCTCCCACAGCTCTACTCTCTGTAGCAGAGCAATGGTGTCACCACTACTTTTACAAGATAATATTGAAATTACTTTTTTTGCCTAGTTTAGTTTAAGCCCATTAATCTTTAATTTCTACCACACTACAGGGATAAAATCCTTACACATAATGAAGACTTGACATTTTTATCTGTCTGGCAGAAGACAAGATGTGCTCTTGGCATGTATTAAATACATTAATGTGTAGGTGAAAAAAATCCAGACCGTTTTATTCGGAGCTGTACAAAAACACTGCGACTGCTGATTAGCATGAAGGTTCTGCGCTGTCCGTGACAAACATTTTTCAGGGTAAATCAGCCGTATGGCATGTGTACCGCTAACAAGGACGAGCTGTACAAAAAAGATTTTTACCCGTAGGCAGTGATTATTTGAACTTTGACACTTTTTCTGACTCGAGTGTGTCTTTTTATTATTGTTATTACATTCCACCCTGCTGACCAGACTTTGCTCACTAATTGTAGTTAATGTATTTCCATTATAATCGTACCTCTGAGAAACACTGAGAATAGTCTGTGCCAATAAAGAAACGGTTTGCACCATTATGGAGTTATAGAAGCTGACAAAACAATTTAGGAGTTTAATTAGGAACCAGTGCGAAATAGCCGAACTTGCAAGACTTTAGAGAAGACACACTCAGGAGCCACATTGTCTTGGAAGAAAGCAACAGGAGTCAGCCAGGAAAAAGTCATCCTAGCAAAGCACCATGACCTCCATGACTGCTCAACCAGGATTTTTCAGGATAGGTTTTTGTTCCCTTCCATATGGCATCTAGTGTTTTTTTCTAATATGTGTATGCGAGTACACACATTAGATAAACCCCTAGATGACATACGGAAGGGAACAGAAACTACTACACGTCATGAGGATAGGCAGAAAAGAGAGACCAGACAATGGGGAATGTGCACACACTTAGGCCTGGTTCACACCTGAAAGTTTTTTAGCGCGTTCAACGCTCGACGAACGCTCTACAAAACGCTCAAACATCTAAATCCCATTGTATTCAATGGGTCTGGTTCACACCTTGCCGTATTTCCGCCTGTCCGAACGCGATACAAAACGGCCTACGCCCAAAGAAGTACATGTACTTCTTTGGGGCGTTTTGGTCTCGCGTTTCCATTGGGATACAGCCAAGTAGCTCACGGAAACGCGCGTTTGTCGCGCGTTTTTTTTACCGCGAATCACGGTAAAAACGCGCAACGCGAACCGCGCGACAAACGCGCATATTCAATACGTCTAGGTGTGAATCCAGCCTAAATGCCAGGGTGATATGTAGATACAAAAATAAAGCTTTGAAGAGGATACATATAATACATGTACAAAGAATACATTAGGCACCAGTAGGATATGGCCCTACAAAGTGCTAGATGCCAGTTGGACAAGGACATAAAAAGCACAAAACCAGGAGGGATACGGCCACAAAAAATCCTTACATCACGAGTGCATGCCATTCCAACCAAATGCTAGTCAGAGAAGACCTAACTGGAAACATCTAAACAGCTCCTTCGTATAAGGACCTCCAGCAGCAAATGCCAACAAGTCATTTTATTACAGTAAGAGTAACCTTGGGGAATCTTGTGAGTCAAGTGTTTTTGCCATATCTACTGTCTGGCCAAAAAAAAGGTCACCACCTAGATTTCGGGCAGTATTATGATCTGGGATTGCTTCAGTTGGTCAGATATAGGTTCAGCAACGTTATGTCTCCAAAAAAATGAAGTCAGCTGCTTACCTGAATGGCCAGTTTTTTTCCAATCAATGGATTTAGTCTTCCCTGATGGCACATTGGGCATATGCTAAGATGGCAATGCCAGGACTTATCAGCCATAAAATAGTGAAAGAGTGGTTCAGGGAGCATGAGACTTCATTTTCACACATGGATTGGCCACCACAGAATTCAGACCTTAACCCCATTGAGAATCTTTAGGCTGTGCTGGAGAAGACTTTACGCAGTGGTTTGACTCTCCCATCACTACAAGATCTTGGTGAAAACCTAATGCTACTCTGGACGGAAATAAATATTGTGACATTGCACAAGCTTATTAAAACAATGCAACAGAGCCGTAATCAAAGCTAAAGAGGGTCCAACAAAATGTGTGCAATTTGTTTTTTTTTGGCCCAGCTGTGTTTTTTATAGCCTGTTTCTTGGTACGCCGTGTTGCTGTGAATTATGTGTAGATGGCTTTACTATTGTTTTGTTATTTATTGTGGGTGTCAAGCTACTATTATGGGCAAATAATTGTATATTACTAATGAATAGTAAATGCAATTTCAATTACAGCTAAAACATGCTTGCCTAGCAGGTTTGCTAAATTTTAAATGGTGTGTTATACATGGTACATACCAATCATGTTGTTGATATTTAGACAATGTAGTATAAATCTAGAGCAAGGGTAGCCAAACTTCGGCCATTCAGCTGTGGTAAAACTACAAATCCCGTTAGGCATTGCAAGACACTGACAGCCACAGGCATGACTTCTAGAGTCAGATGCATGGTGGGATTTGTAGTTTCACCACAGCTAGAGGGTGGAAAATTGGCTAACCTTGATCTAGGGCATGTCACCTTTTGGCTGGAATTCATTTTGGCTGGAAAACATTTCTTTAGACATTCTATAACATCCCAATAAATCTAGTTCACCAAAATAATTACTTTAACCGCTTCAGGACCTCCTATCGTAAAAAAAAGAATCCTGTCCCAAAGCGGTTATATCAAAAACAAGGCTGCTGCTGCAGCCGTGTTCTTGGTATCTTTTTAAACAGCAGGCGATTGATGTTTAAATACAAGCAATCTGATGGCTGTGTAGCTGTTGGTTCTCTTGTACAGTGCAGTGCTGTGTGCCCTCCCCTCTTCCCTCCGGCGTCGCTGCCGGCTTCCCAGGTTCCGCTGTCCCTCGTGTGGGGCCCGGAACCGGCATGATAGGTCTCCCCTCCCCTCTTAGAGCTAGGAGAAGAAGCTGGGGAAGATCTCTGCTTCCTCTGCTTCTTTGGGGTCTCTAGGTGACATTAGGGGTCTGAAAGACCCCTGATGTCTCCATAAAGAAGACCTGTCACATTACATTTGCTGTTGGATAGGGGGCTCCTTATCCACCTATGTGATAGCAATAAAGTTGTGTAAAAAAAAAAAAATGTAATAAAAAAATGAAAAGAAACATATAAAAATAAATAAAAAATGCCAACATTTTTTTTAAAGACCCCTGCCCCACCATGTGCACGCAACTTTAAGGCTTGACATGTTTGGTATCTATTTACCCGATGTGACCCCATCTTTTATATTTTACCAAAAAATTGGGTGTTATATAGTTTGTTTTTGTGCATTACATTACATTTTAACGTACTTTATCCTTAAAATACTGGTTTGATAAACATTTGCGCAAATACCGTGCCACATAAAAAATTGCAACTAGCATTTTTTTATTCTACAGGGCCTCTGCTTTCAGAAAATATATCCATTGTGTGGGGGTCTGAAGCTGTTTTCTAGCCAGATTTTATCACGTGTGCAAATAGTAAGAAATTGCTCCGGCCAGGAAGTGATCAGTTAAGCCGAAACTGAAATGTAAATATTTGGGTAAATACAAGTGGCTTGAATCTCCAACCTCAGTTTCCCATCTATCAGTAAATCCAATGGAAATGCCTCAATAGCCGAGTTCCCAGCCCTATCAGGTGACACAGGGCAGAGGGTGATACTGCTCCTGTTGAATTCAGACTCCCGCTGCAATAAGAGACATTAGAATGCAGTGCTGAGATTTTGCTATGGGAGTTACAGAACCGCAGAGCCTGATTCAGCTTTGTAGCTGTAGCACAAATATGTTTTTCATATAGATTAATCTTCTAATAGTAACTTATAAGTTCACGCTCGTATAACTCATGCTTTTCAGCTTAAAAAACAGCCTGCTTCTTTGAAAAAACAAACCTTGCAAATTTAAATTAAATACTAGGCTTGCTATCACTACACCTGTTTCTGTGGTCAACCACAGAGCAAATTTATTTTTAATGCAACTTCTACACCATTCCACCCAATCATGAAATGTTTGCTCAAAGTAATGCCTTCTAAAATTCACTACCTAAAAACTTTACTCCCTTGGCTGCCAAGATTCTTTCCTGGATCTCTTCCTACCTATCTCAGGGCCCCTTCGGTGCCACCTACAACCCTATCTCCTCCTCATTTCTTGCTACTTACTAATGAAGAGGTGGAGCATGGTATGAACCCAGCCAGTGGCAGAACTACCGCCGGTGCGGGTGGTGCCGCCGCACCGGGGCCTGAGGCTGTGGTGGGGCCCACTTTGGTGCGGTCCTGGGCACCCCCACAGCCTCAGTGGGGTCCGGTCCTGCAATATGGGGCAGTGCAGGGTCCCGGTGTTAGAACATCGGGCGGGGCCCCGCACTGCCGACGGGCTTCCCAGTGAGGGAGCGGGTCCTGTGACTCACCTCCCCTCCCGGCCCCGTCCATAGTAACAGGCGGCGGGAGGGGAGGTGAGTCACAGGAGACGTGTATGTGTCACACGTCCTGCCCCGCCCCCTGCAGTGAGTGCACACATCGACACATGGCTGCTGCTATCCTGGCAGGGTGAGTCTGAGCGGGGGAAGGCTCTTGAGGCAGTGTGAATCCGCTCCCGCACCCCCCCATCTTGGGAGGGGGGCCCAAGATAAAATCTTGCACTTTGAGTGGACCTGGGCAAACTCAGGGAAACTGGGAAGGGGAAGTCCCAGCTTATTGTTACACCTTACGTAGGTTCCCCAAATCTATCCAAATAGATCCAAATCTATTTCTCTACTCCTCAGCTCACTCCTTCAGTGTTCTTGAGCATGAGCAGTTACCTGACATATGGATGTGGCACCACTTCCTAAAAATCAATCTTTCAAAAACGGAGCTCATAATATTTCCATTCACCCCCCCATGTGCCCCCTCCACTGACCTTCAATAACACGACCATCAGTCCCTCTCATATCAATGTGTTAGGTGTGATCCTGGACTATTGCTGCTACCTTCTCATTGGCCTACCTCTACAGAGGCTAACCCCTGTTCAGTTTGCCATGAATGCTGCTGCCAGACTCATCCATCTTACCAACTGCTCAGTGTCTGCAACTGCTCTCTGCCAATCTGTTCACTGGCTACCGCTTGCCCAATGCATAAGATCGAAATACTGACAACATACAAAGCCATCCACATCGTACAATATCAACCGAACTGTCCTCTTTGCTCCTCCCAAGACTTTTTGCTTTCTAGTTCCCTTGTCAAATCTTCAAATGCTTGTTTGCTGGACTTCTCCAGAGCCTCTCATCTTCTGGAACTCCTTACCCCAATCTGTCCGGCTATCTCCTACTCTGTCCACCTTTAAGAGAACCCTGGAAAGTCCTCTCATCAGAGAACCCTATTACACCTCTACCTAACAACTGAACATTTCCTTTCTCCATCATCTCTCAACACAAATATTACCTTTTTGTATAGTTTGCCCTGCTCTTTTAGATTGTAAGCTCTGACTAGCAGGGCCCACCTAATTAGTCTTGAATTGTACTGTAACCCAACGGACATCTTTATATCTTACACTGTGCGCAAACTGTTGGAACTGTATAAATCCTGTAAAGTTATAATAATTAATTTATTTTAAAGCTAAACCCTGGCTCCACCTTTTTTCCCCACTCACCCCCACCCCACTCTAATTGCTGGCATTAAAAAAAAATATCTAATTGCTCCTTTAAATCCAGGCATGTGATGTTCAGGTCCCAAATCATCATCTTCCATGCACAGGAGGTGGGGGTCCTTCTTTAGGTTTCCATTTCATTTTCTTCATTGAAACTTCCTATTGGCTGTCCAGTGTCAGGGTCCTCTCAGGATCCAGGAGAGAGTCCGCAGGCAATGAAGTCAGTGCGAGGGGCCACATTCGCAGTACTGAATTTACCAGAAACCTTCACCCAGAAACAGCAGCATTGAGAGACCTGGATGATGGATGTAGGTACGTAGGATGTAGGAGTAAAACAATGCTTCAACAGGAATTTTGAAAAACGGGGGGGGAGGTCATTTTTGCTCAGAGATGGGCTTTAATCAGAGTTCTGTGTAATCCAACTCACAATGGGATGGTTGGGTCTATCGCTAGTATTTTGTGGTGCACAACTTCCTTTCTCTCCGCTTTATATCTTGTAACAGGACAACAGGTGGACACGGAGGGCTAAAAAAGATGCCTAAACAAATACAAACTTTAAAATATGTTGACAGATCAGCTTATAGCATACTTCACAGAAACCTTATATCAGTTGTTGTTAGGTCTGTAATGCAGGCAGTCATTGTAAAAGTAACATCCTTCAACTGGAAATGAAATAACAGTTTTCAACAGGATGAAAATCCTCAACAAAATAACTGGGGATTATAAAAACTCACAGGCTGTACTACTTTCATCCAAAGGACAGGGATCACTGAGCGAGGGGAGATTGCGGAAATGCTTTTCCTTCTCCAAGATTCCTTCTCTCAGGCAGACACTGTGTGTGAGCACAGACACTTGGCTGGAGCTCAATAAATCCTTTCTCATATAAAAAAGGTACAGCCACTTTGAAAAAGCACTATTGTATGAAGTGACATGTCAGGAATTTATTCAGGCAGACTTCTAAAGTGCTTTCACAACCAACTTCACATGTCCTCTTTCTTAGATGATACCTAGCTTCCTTTTAACTTTCAAAGTATTTTATTAATTTTTTTAAAATAGAATAAAATAATAAGATAGCACATGATGCACAAACAGTATAGCATACAACTGCGTCTCAGTCTTCCACATTAGCATAGTCAGGTAGTAAGAGGGGATCACTAGAAACCATACACACAATGCATAATAATTCTGTGAAGCAGAACATATCTATTCACCTACTCTTGCCCAATTATCCCACATCAACAAAAACAAAACAGTCCGAGATGAATATCAGGCATAGGGATCCACCCGTGTCTGAAGCAAACATTTGGTATGGCCTCCTCCATATCTATATACGTAGAAGACTTTCTGTCCAACATCAATGTACTAAACAGCTCACATGTGTGATCCTAAAGAAGGATGAAAACAGACAAAAAGAAGAAGAAAAGGAAAAAAGATACTAAAAGAAGCAGAACAGCTTAAGAGTCCGAAAAGAGTAGATCCATCCCCGCCCAAATAGCCCGACATCTACTTAAACATTAAACATAGAGCCCAGAGAAAGAAAAACAGAAAAATTGTACAATGGAAGTTACCCGGTTTCCAGCACCCCTGTATATAACATCCAGGGGGTCCAGGTCAATTGAAAGCATTTTTCAGTATCTTGGAGAATGCTGTGAAGTTTCTCATGGACCATAATCCACAACATTTTTTGTTTGACCAAGTGGAATGGAATTGTTGGCAATTTCCAAGCCCTAGCTATGGTTATAGCTAGCTAGCTTCCTTTTAGGGCCTGTTCACACAACGTCCGTTTTCTGTGCTGACCTGATCCGTACGCTCCTGCGCTAAAAATGCATCCCAATGTGTTTTATGGGCTACAGTTCTCACGTGCGCAGTCTGTTCAGGTTACGACAGAAAAAATACTGCATGTCACATTTTGTCCGGTCATGAAACGGTCCGGGAAACGCAAAACGCTTCAGAAACGCGTCAAAAACGCACTGCAGCTAACATACTGACAGCCCCACTTTTTTTTTTACTGGAATGCATCAAAAACACATAGCACCGCGTCTGCAGATCCGTACCTGATCCGGACCTGAAAATCATGTGAACAGGCCCTAAATGCTACGCTCCAAGCATAGACATAGGTTTCTCCTATAAGCCTCCCTCCAACATTCAATCTTTCTGACAAATTTTATACAGGGGAACCCAATGGCGCTACCGATCATGTACACATAGAAAGAAGTTCTGTTTCCTGTTTCCAGTATCACCAATAAGGTCCAAATATCCAAGGCAAGCATGTGTCTGATTGATGACTGCAAGGGTAATCTTTGTATTGAAACATACATATATCAGGCATTCTGTATATGACAAATAGCAAGGAGCCTTCTTAAGGTGTGCTTGGAAATAACTCCGGCATTATAAAAAGGGGTTCCCAGATTATAAACCCTGGACTATATTCTCCATATACCTGTTAAAGCTTCAGCCTTACGTGAAGTAAACCTATAGAAGGACCCAAATAATGGTAATGAAGATTGGTTACCTTTACAGAAGAGGAAGCTTTGAGCAAGCCACGGTTAATAAACAGCACCTGGGCCACTGGTAATTTTATTTCAGTGTAAATTCCATCACACCCATTTACAGTTGTAGTAAGACGTATGAAAATCTCAGCACACAAAAACACAGGATATGACATCTATATGACTCAGATGAAGTTTACTACCCTTGAACATATTAAGATTTCAGCAGGTAACACATGGAAAGTGTATTATGACAACACAGTTGAAAATACTGAGACAAGCTAAAGCAACTTGAAGCCAGTGAGCAAATTGTGAAAGGAAATGAGGCACATCCTCTTAAAGGGCCAGGAACCCTAAAATACATGATTATATAAAACTTCTACAATTAACATATAGGAATATGTATGCAATTGTACCCATATCAATAAAGATATAGAACATATGGCCAATTGTATGTGAATACCCCTCCAAATTATTGAGTGTTGGCTCCAGTGAAGGGTACTGTTAAAGCTACAGTACTTTAACTGTAGCTTTACAGACTTTACAGAAATCTATAAAGCCATTTCAGACAACCGCTTCTAACCTGTTCCTAGTTTGGAAAAGGTTCTTTCCTGTTCCAGCATGACTATGCCCCTGTGCACTAAACCAATTTCATAAACAAATGATGTGATAAGTTTGGTGTTGAGGTGTGTCTGCACAGAGAACTGACCTCAAATGTATTGTACATTATTGGAATGAACTGGAATGCTCAATGGGAGCCGGGTCTTCACACCTAACATCAGTCCCTGACCTTACAAATGCTCCATTAGCTGAATTTGCACAAATTCCAACACTCTGTATTATTCAAAAGTATTTTGTCAGAAGGGGAGCAAGTCTATATTAATGTCCATGGTTTTGGGGTGGGATACGTTTAAATAGATATTATGGTCAGGTGTCCCCAAAATTTGGCTATCAAGTATACATGTGCCAATGTACTATTTTAAACTATCAGAACAAATGTGAACTTGACAGCTGTGTCTAGGAAACATTGTTTGTAAAATATATTTTGCCTCAAAATAGCTTCAGTTTTCATTATCTACATAACTAGCTAAAGTCTTTAAATGGATAGAAGATCGTTTATAAACCAATGATGTGTTAGTAATGGTAATCAACAGCCTCATATGCCAACATGCTCTGCCTTACCCAACCTCAACACTCACAGGAAAATTACAATTATAACTATAAATCTGCAAAACTCAAGACTTAAAAAAAAATCAAAACCGTCAAATAAAGGCCATTACCTATGCATTCCTGAGTTCAAACTATCCACCCACTATGATGCCGGAGAAATGTAAATGAAATAAACTTTCATATTGAACTATAGCAGAAGTTTCTCTAGTAACACTGAGTGCACCTTATAGTTTGCTACATTTGCCCATCAATACCAACTTTATTCGGCTATACATTAAATGTAGATGTACATATGTATGTTTTTCTGAGTATGAGTTTTCTATAGAGAGTCTGACTTTTGTCACAAAGAAAAAAAAAGAAGTCACCATCTTGCCCACTTGCCAACAGCAATCATACCCTTGATCCATTTTTTTCGCATTGCACACATCTACACAGCCCTGTAGGAGAACATGTTCATTGATTGCCAGCTTGTATGACATATCAGTATGACAGTAAAAGCAGCAATCATTATTTTCTTGTGTACAGGCAGTCCCTGACTTACGGACGTCCGACTTATGGACAACCCGTACTTACGAACCGAGGTCCACAGTTCTCCTAAATGTACCGACAGCCGCCAGCTGCCGGTACATTTAGGAGAACTGTGGCTGCAGCAGCCTGTGTCCCTTCAAATCCCTGCTGCTCTCCCCGCCGGTGTTGGCGGAGGCAGCGGGGACACAGACCGTTGCATTCCTCCGCTGCCCCCCGTGCCTCCGCTGCTGTCGCCGCCGGGTCCTCCTCTTCTTCCAGTCCGTCCGCTCCTCTTCCCCCGATCCCCTGCTCCGGCCGCTGCTCCTCTGCCTCGCCCCCATCTGCCGGCTGGGAGCCATACCCAGCCTGCTATTGGATATTGTAAAATGCAATAGCAGGCTGTCAATTGCACCCGATAATGTGTTTTATTATATTATAACCTTCTAAACAACGGGAACAGACAGCAAAACAAATGTGACCCTTTCCTATGCTATCCAAAACTAAAAAGAAATCTTTTGGCTGGAGTTACACTTAAAAAATGTACCTGTTCCGACTTACATACAAATTCAACTTAAGTACAAACCTACAGTCCCCATCTTGTATGTAACCTGGGTCCTGCCTGTATTTACAAATGTATCCGATATGTTTCTTTCCAACAAACAGCACATTAAATATAATCAAAGTTTGATTAAGAAACAGAATAAGTAAGAATAGAGAACAGAGAACAAATAACTGCTCAATGACGTCAGGATATCTTTGACTCACCTATCACACCTAAACGCCAGTCACACAGCCAGCCTTGTACAATCACACACCACTGTGTCTAACCAGAAAACTAGAAGCTTCTTATACGGTATGCACACCTACATTAAGAGACTTCCTTTCTTCTTCTTTGATATGAGCATAAAAACACAAAAGACTCAGCTCAACAAGCATTCTGCATAAATGTTACTAATAGTAGTACTAGCAATGAAAAAGGCTAGACAGAAAGATACTGCCCACATACTTTCAGAAAAAGAGAACGTTTGGGAAATTCCATACTGTCTTGTCGTCCCACAGAAAATGATAACACGTCTTCAATTAAAGGGACACTCCAGTCAAGCATCAACTTAGTTGGATGACACATACTACATAAGTGGAATCGATTGTCATTTTGGAATTCAACATGCAAGTTACTATCCTTAAGGGCAAGTTCACATTATAGTGTTTTATAGGGCTGCAACCAACTAATCGATTAATCTATAATGAGAATAGTTGTCAACTATTCTCATTATGGATTAGTTGGTTGGAACCCCTTGCTCTCTCCTCCACGCTGGGAGGATGGCACAGCAAGCAGTGGGTGGGTGCAATAGCCAGCCTACTAGTGGCTATTGCAATTTGAAATGGTCAATAGCAGGCTGGCTGTTACACCAGCCCACTACCTGCTGTATTTACATTCAGCTGCTGTCCGTGGAATCTTGCCACTGGCAGCTGGCATTCTCTGGCTGAAGCTACTCAAGCCCCATGTGCTTACAATACAATTAGTTTAAAAAAAAAAAGTAGTTCTTGGTGTCGGCTTGACAAATTCTCCTGTGGGAGGTGCGTTGAAGTGCCATTCATTTCAATGGCACACCAAACGCGCCTCCCACCCACAGTGTGATCACCCGCACTGGAAAGCACACTACCGCAATGTCGTGCATTTCAGTGCAGTGCAACTGCAAAAAACTTGTGCATGCAGTTTTATTCTGAAGTAAATGTTATGTTTGTAACACTGCATTTGTGTATTTTATTTTAAATTAAAGGATGGTATTTAATTTTTTTTATCCGATTGATCAAAAAAATAATCAGCCAACTAATCGATTATGAAAATCATTAGGTTGCAGCCCTCGTGTTGTACTGAAGGCACGGTACATGGTATATAGCCACGCTAATGTATATTGTAATGAACCGCACGCTAGGTGTACTGGTGTGTTGCCATGTTAAAGTGCCATGCGGTGAAAAAAAAAGTATAATTTTTTTACTGCACGGCACCTCAACATGGCACTTGCTACTGCACTGCAACACGACATTGCCATTCATTCTGACTAGTGCATGCACTCATTTTTCACAAGACAGCACCACAGCACACACTATTGTGGTACCTGCTGGAAGATGCATTGGGGTGCCCTTCAGAATTAAAAGAAATGCAACAGCATTTTTACTGTGCTAAACGCATGTCGGACTGTGTTGAAGACGCATGTGTACCCCTGGGCTTCCCCACAATTGGTGGAGAATGCGGGCAAACTTGAGGGGTACATGCCAGTAGGATGTCCTGGGTAAAGACTGCACAAGCGTTGCAAACCCCAGGAAAAGAAATGGAGGAGCTGGTTAAGCGCCTAGTAGAAGCCACAGTGGCTCAACAGGAGAACAGTGCACAGGCAGTTGCAGCACAACAGGAGACCAATCGCCTGCTGGCTGAACAGATCACAGCATTACAAACCAATGTGACGCAGCAAATCAGAAGGGTCCCGGAGGTTGGAGAAACACCAAGTAACCCTCGGAAGGCTGTGCAACGGGCTCTGCAAAAGATGACCCCAGCAGACAATGTGGAGGCTTATCTTTCCCTATTTGAGCGAATGGCCACACGTGAAGGACTGCCTGAGGTGGACTGGGCAGATGTACTGGCCCCTTTCTTAATGGGTGAGTCCCAGCAAGCATATTTTGATCTGGCCCCTGAAACCGCATGCGTTTATGCGCAGTTGAAAGCAGAGATTTTGGCTTGAATGGGGGTGACTGTTACTTTAAGGGCAAGCCGGGTCCATGCCTGGCGCTATGACCAGGCCAAGCCTGCCCGCACACAGTTGTTTGCCCTGCTGCACCTCCTGAAGGACTGGTTACAGCCGGAGAAACTTTCCCCACAGCAGCTCGTGGAGCGGGTTGCTCTGGACCGCTTTGTGCATGGCCTCCCCAAGGGACTGTATCGTTGGGTGACCCAGACAGAACCCCAAACCCTGGATGAGATAGCTACAGCAGTAGAGCGATACACCTGTGCTGGGGGTTTGTCTGGGGAACCTGCACCAATCAGAGAGGCGCGCCCTGGGACAAGGATGTCCACCGACATACACACTGTGTCGGCTCGGGTGCGGGCTATTCATAATAAAGGCACCGTGGCATCTAACCCCCCCTGGAAAGAGGACCCCGTGACATGCGTTGCTGGACCTGCCATCAACTGGGTCATCTGGCGGCCCGGTGTCCAAAGCGAGAGGAGCCAATGGAGTGTGACGTGAGCCGGCGCCGCTCCCTATATGCCTACGCAGCTTGTGTGTCCACCAGCGAAAAACCGCAGAGAGAGAGTGGTGCACGTTAATGGGAGGGAGGTTGTTGCCCTCCTTGACTCTAGAAGTGTCGTAACCCTGCTTAGAGCAGACAAACTGCTGGGAAAGCTGATCCCTAAAGAATATGTGGGGGTGATTTGTGTGCATGGTGATGTCAAAGATTACCCTGTAGCTCTTGTAACCCTGTCTACCTCAGTGGGAACTGCTTCCTTGAAAAGTTGGGGTGATTCCGGGGTTGCACCATGACCTGTTGATTGGGCGTGACTTGCCCCTGTTCTGGGACTTGTATGAACAAAAGGTAAAGGGTTCTGAATCCTCCCCCAAAAAGGAGGATGACACGCCTGTACTTGTTGAGTCTGACCGGGGTCCCTTAGAAGTGTTTGCATGACTAGAAGTGGAGGCTTCTTCCCCTGAGCCAGACCTCGGTGACATAGAGGTTTCCCGGGAAGATTTTCTGGGTGCTCAGATGAGGGACCCCACTCTTATCCCTGCCAGAGACCAGGTCACTGTGTTAAATGGTGAAGCCCAGCAACCTGGGGCGAATGATCGGTTCCCACATTTTGCTGTACATGCTGATTTACTGTACAGGGTAACAAAGGAAAATGATGAAGTGATCGAACAACTGGTGGTACCCAAGCCTTTTAGGCGCACCGTGCTACAGTTGGCTCATGCTCATGTGCTTGGGGGTCATCTTGGGGCGGTTAAGACTCAGGAACGGGTTCTACAACGTTTTTTTTGGCCTGGAGTGTACCGGGAAATTAAGGACTTCTGTGAGTCTTGTCCGACCTGCCAAATAACTGCCCCAACACCCCATTTTCGGAGTCCTTTGGTGCCGCTTCCGGTTATTGAAGTGCCATTTCAACGCATAGCCATGGACTTGGTTGGCCCCTTAGTCAAGTCAGCTAGGGGACACCAATACGTCTTAGTAGTCCTTGACTATGCCACCAGGTATCCTGAAGCGGTCCCCTTAAGGAACATGTCTTCCAAGATCATCGCACGGGAGTTGTTTCAGATGTTCACGAGAACAGGGCTCCCGTCCGAGATCCTGACTGACCAAGGAACGCCCTTCATGTCTAAGATAATGAAAGAACTGTGCAAACTGTTCAGAATTAAACACTTGCGGACTTCAGTATATCATCCGCAAACTGATGGTTTAGGGGAGCGGTTCAACAAAACCCTAAAGGGGATGCTTAAGAAAGTGGTTGAGAAGGATGGCCGTGACTGGGATTTTTTACTGCCCCATCTGTTGTTTGCCATACGGGAGGTACCCCAGGCATCCATCCCGTGGATTACTGGACATAGTTAAGGAGACTTGGGAGCAAGAAACCACGCCCTATCGGAGTGTGGTAGAGCATGTCGCACAAATGCAGGACCGAATGGCGAATATAATGCCCATAGTCAGGGAGCATTTGCAGGCTGCACAGGCGACTCAAAGTCGCTTGTACAATCGGTCTGCCAAGGTTAGAGAGTTTCAACCTGGTGATCGGGTGCTGGTGTTAGTGCCCACTGTGGAAAGTAAGTTTCTGGCAAAATGGCAGGGACCTTTTGAGATTGTTGAGAAAGTAGGGACGGTTAACTATAAGGTCTTCCAGCCCTCCAAGCGAAAACCCTACCAAATGTATCATGTTAACTTACTTAAACCCTGGAAGGAAAGAGAGGCTTTGATGGTAAGGCAGGAAGGACAGGGAGATCCTGATGCCCAGATAAAAAAAAATAGGCATAGCAGAGACCCTCTCACCTGCCCAAAAACAGGAAACCTGAGAGTTCTTACAGAGGAATAGAGAGGTTTTCTCAAGTCTGCCAGGGTTGACCAAGGTAGTTAAACATGATATTTACACAGACCCTGGTGTTCGAGTGACCCTAAAACCCTACCGTATTCCCGAAGCCCGTCGAGAGGTTGTCTCGGCAGAATTGAGAAGTATGCTAGAACTGGGGATTATTGAGGAATCCATTAGTAGTTGGTCAAGCCCCATAGTCTTGGTGCCCAAGCCTAATGGGACCTGGAGGTTTTGTAACGACTTCCGGAAGTTAAATGAAGCTTCCAAACCCGACGCTTATCCCATGCCTCGGGTAGATGAGTTGATTGAGAGGTTAGGTCCTGCCCGTTACATTTCCACCCTAGACTTAACCAAAGGTTACTGGCAGATTCCCCTTTCAGATGAAGCCAGAGAAAAAACAGCGTTTGCCACCCCAGAAGGATTATGGCAGTATGTCAGAATGCCGTTTGGGTTGCATGGGGCCCCAGCCACTTTTCAGAGGGCCATGGATCAAGTCCTAAGACCCCATAAGGAGTACTCAGGAGCTTACCTGGATGACATCGTCATCTTTAGCCGAGACTGGGAGAGTCATTTGCAAAAGGTCCAGTTAGTCCTGGATGCCCTCCGAAAGGCAGGATTCACAGTAAACCCGGAGAAAAGTACGCTTGGGTTGGAAGAGGCCCGCTATTTGGGTTATGTGGTAGGTCGAGGACTGATTAAACCCCAATTGAACAAAGTGGAGGCTATCCAAAAATGGCCCCGTCCTCTTACGAAAAAACAAGTGCGTTCTTTTCTGGGAATTGTGGGATATTACCGGAGATTTATTCCTAATTTTGCTAGCCTGGCCTCACCTCTGACAGACCTCACAAAAGGAAATAAGTCCACAATGATCCATTGGACTAGTGAGGCAGAAGCTGCGTTTTGCAAGCTGAAGCAGGCGTTGTGCCAAGAACCTGTTCTCGTAGCCCCGAACTTTCGAGAGGAGTTCTTGGTCCAGACTGATGCTTCAAAACTGGGACTGGGGGCGGTTTTATCGCAGATGGTTGGGGGTGAAGAACACCCAATTGTATATTTGAGCCGGAAGCTCACTCCGGCCGAGAAAAATTATTCCATTGTGGAAAGGGAATGTCTCGCCATCAAATGGGCTCTGAAGACGCTCCGATACTACCTGTTGGGCCGATCCTTCAAGCTGGTGTCAGACCATGCCCCTCTTACTTGGATGGCACAGAACAAGGATAGGAACTCTAGAATCACTAGATGGTTCCTTGCCCTTCAAGACTTTACATTTAAAGTATTGCATAGACCGGGGAACGTACATCAGAATGCTGACGCCCTTTACCGGGTCTATATTCATTTTGTCCAGGCCCCTGGCCAAGGACAGAGGGGGGGGATATGTGGAGAGTCAGCAGGGCTGAGAGCAAAGAAGGGGTTAACTTGGGAGGGCAGGTACTTCCCCTACAGCCCTTCCTGTTAAAAGGTAACACAGGTGAGAGAGCAGGGGGGAAAGCTGAGAGACAGACAGAAAGGTCTGGGTGTGTGTGGCTGCTCAGAAGCAAGTGGACTCTATCTTGGTGAGATCACCTAAACGCACTACGCAGTGCAAACCTTATTGAAGGACTTTATCTTTATGTTTGATGTTTGCTGAGGAAAGCCTTCTACTTTACCGTTTTGCTGAAGAAAGCTGTTTGTTCTGTTACCGCTGGATGAAATAAAAACCGTTTATTTATATCGGACTGTGTTGAAGACGCATGTGTACCCCTGGGGTTCCCCACAACACCTTTAAGGTGCCCACACACCTTACAATTTATCTGCAGATGTTCTGTGGTCAGATGGAAAAAGTGCAACAGATTGGCCCAGGTGGAGATTACTCCATCCACACAGTTAAGTGTAGATGGAGGAATCTGTTGCACCTTTTCCATCTGACCATAGAAAATCTGCAGGTAATTGTAAGGTGTATGGCCAGCTTTACAAAAGTTTACTCTCTGGACCCTCCCAGCCCCTCTGGCTGAGAGTCCTGGGTGCCATAGTTGCCAGACTACACCGTGGCATTGGCTTACACTGCCACAGTACATAGCAAATGGCCAAATAATTTTTTCCCCCTGGAATTTAGATTTGATGACAATGTATAAAATTAGCTCCTACAATGTAGGGTTTCATTAATTTACAGGAATGGTGGGTAGCATCCTTTATATTGCTGTTACATTAAACACTGAGCTTACTTTGTAGAGAAAAACTGTAGTCATTACCGTGACACTTCAGCTATCAGTAACATGTCCCAGAAGATTACACTACATTACTTAAAAACCCAGAATATGCAATTATGAATTTCAGTCAATTTCAACACTTCATGTCACTTCACAGTCATGTCACCCTTCCCCTGAGTCGCAAGTCCTGGATCAGTGAAAGCAATAGATAACGGCCTGTTATTAGCAAAAAGAAAGTGTCAGATTAAGAAGAAAGAAATTTTATGAATACTATTCAAACACAATGACAAAATGACTAAAGTATGTATTAGGGAATTTTTCAAGTAGAGACCAAATGAGCATCAAATTTGATGGGGAAGCTCTCCTCAATTCTTCTGAATGATGAGAACTTTCATAACCAAAATCGGCTACTGATCTGTTCTGAAGGAGTCCCATAACTCCCAAGTTTAATTTGTCCAAAATGTTTTCTCACAGTTAGTACTATGAAATCCAGAAAGCAGCAGAAGGAATGGACAAAGCAGGATTAGCCACATGGTCTTTACAATGGCAAATGAGCAGGAAATCAAAATGACATCATAGTAAAATCTCAACCTCATCTGGTCTTCCTACAATTTAAATGAAACTGCACGTAAGCCGTATAAAGGTGCCCATACACTCTACAACCCTCCACAAGACTTTTGTCTTGCAAGGGTTGTAAAGTACTTTTAAAAAAAAGTACGATCTGCCCATCTTGGACAGGCAGATCGTACTTGCGATCATCGCAAGCCCGCCCCCCTGAGGGGCGGGCTTGCGACGACTGCAATGCTGAACGGGCAGTGTGCGCGTGCGCACACAGGCCGGTTCGGCAGTGATCTCTCGATCATGTTAAAAACCAGCCGAAAATCGTACAATTCTCGGCTGGTTTTCCAACATGCTCGATATACAAAAGTCGTACGACCATACATTAGAAACGGTCGCATGCCTCCCATACACTGCACAATTCTCGTACGATCGCGGGATTTCCCGCGATTCTCGTACGAGAATCGTGCAGTGTATGGGCACCTTGAAAGGTGCCCATAAACCTTACGATTATCGGACAAAACTTTTCGTCCCGACGATTGAATAGTTGTATGATTTTCGTACGGCAGCCCCATCCTGCCCCGATAATCGCAAGATTAATTTAGCCGTAATTAACGAAAAGCACCTGGACGAAATGCTGTAATTGATTTGCCGTATTTTCGTTAACGCAAGCGCAGTGTAGATCATACGACTTTTGACGGACGGAAACGCCAGCAACCTTACGAAAATCGTACGATCTAGCAACGTTTTCAAACATGCTTGGCCGTCAAAAGTCATACGATTGTACAGTAATGTGGGTCGGACACTGCAATGCACACATACGATTATCGGACGAAAAGTCGATCGCATACGAAAATCATCCGATAATCGTAAGGTGTATGGGCACCTTTAGACTCCTCTGTGGAGTGATACTAAGAAAGATACTTCTTTCTCTTCCCCACTTGAATTTCTTGGGTTGCTTTCACCTACAGTGAAATTTGATTTGAAATGCAACCATAAAACTATGCCGATGTTAAAAACCCAAATAACCCCCCTTGCAGTACTGTCCGTTGCTTTAAAGTGGACCTTTACCCCCCTTCACTAAAAATCCCCTCAGCATGTAGCTCTGCAAGCAGATAAGAATGAAAATGCATTCAAGTACCTTACCTATTAACAAAAATTTTACTTATTTGTGCATCACTCGGCTGTAGATCCTCAAATCATCAATCAACTTGTTCTGACACTGTCCATTCTTCTGGAGGGTGGCTACTTTTGTTCTCCATGGTCCCTGTGTGTGTTGTAAAGTAGCCACCACTCCGAGCTCACTCCTGCGACAGACTACAATCTCACATTTAGTTTACTAATTTGTATTAAAGTTGTAGTCTATCAGGGGAGTGAGCTTGGAGTGGTGGCTACTTTACAACACACACAGGGACCATGGAGAACAAAAGTAGCCACCCTCCAGAAGAATGGACAGTGTCAGAACAAGTTGATTGATGATTTGAGGATCTACAGCTGAGTGATGCACAAATAAGATACATTCTTGTTAATAGTTAGGGTACTTGAATGCATTTTTCCCCCCAAAATATCTCTTTATTAGTTTTCCAAGTTTCAACTTGAATGCATTTTTAAGATTTAACTTCCGAGTTTAGTGGCACTATAATATGCCCTTAGTAAAAATAGCCACTGTCAGAAGACTGGGGAAGAAAAGAAAAATAAGTTATGCAAATAATAAAAAGCCAGCGATTATCTAGAAGTATATAGTTTGTAGACTGTCATTACTAAACATTTCTAAAGGTGTCTTTGTTCAAATATATGGGTAAAGTTCCTCTTTAATTTCCTTTTTGTCTCTGTCCCGCTCTGCAGTCCTCAAAAATCCTATTTTTTTTAAAGTATGGGGTAATATGCGACAGCATGGATATGCACTTTAAGGGCATATTGACATAAGTACTTTTACAAGTTCTTCCTTCGCAATTAAGTGTGTTTCATTCACTGCTCAAGGGAGAGGAGATGGCATTGAATACAAGCCTCTTGTAAATAATGAAGCCTTGGGTGATAATTTAGAGATAGTTGAACTGTGTTTGTTCTCTTTCCTTCCATTAACAGTCGCTAAAGCCTCTCTGTGTTTATGGGGGTGCACTTCACTCTAGATCTAATATAACTTTATTTTTGCTTCATCTTACTGCTGCAGAGTGCACTCCAAGTGAAGCTCAATGCCGTTAACTTGGTAACAAAAGCTGGATGCAAGGCTGATGAGGACACAACCACTGGCATTTATTTTGAGATGCGTCTTGTTCCCATCTAAAAGCCAGGCTGATCAAACTGCGGGCTCAATGATGAAGGGCTCAATACATAACCAGTGGGGGGAGCACATGGGGAGCAGCAGGTTCACAAGCCAAGAGTTTCCTTTTGACATTTGTCTGCACATACTAACTGGCTTGATGTATCAAGTTGACAGAAAGACAGAAGATCTGTTCTGTAGTATTCAATTAATCCAAAATGAAATATGCTTTACATGGACGAATGAATCAAATTTACATGGATTTAGCTAATTTAAAGTATATCTAAAGCCACAGCTTTTTTCGATGCAGTAGGAAATAGTTAAACCCACTGTCGGCCTTTTTATGCGTGTGTATCATGCTCAGGAAATTTCCTTTCACTTCCTGTCCTGCAGATAAAACAGGAAGTGAAAGCAACTCTCTGCAAAGCGAGCGGAGATCCCCTCTTAGACAGTTGACAACTTACTATCCCATTAAAGGTGGTCACCAGAACAGATACAGAGGATTGTTCTGGGAAGGGGGGGTTAATTGCTATTGGTGCACGTCCTGGAGGGTGGGGGTTGTGGCTCGTGGTGCAGGGCATTCTGCCCAGTTCAGTGACATCACTGGTTGCCAGAAGCTGGGTGGGAAACCAGAGAGTCCTGCCCAGCTCCTGGCAACCAGCGATGTCTGCGAGGTTGGCGAGATGCCGACCAGAGCGCCTCAGGTTGATAAGAGCCACTCGCAATCTGGGACGCTGTGGCTGGAAAGGGGGCGGCAGGTGCCCACATGACCTAAGGAGATACCACCTGGGGCAACTGCCTCATTATAGGGACGGTCCTGGACAAAACAATGAAGACCTGACAGAGATTCTAACACTTTCCCTCTCTACCCAAAAACTAAGACAAAAGTTTTGGCTTTAGAAACCCAACTAAACCCAATTTATTTATTACTGTAATCCAGTCAAGCTCCATATGTATTAATAAATATGGGGCTCATTTAAACAGCAGAAATGATTAAAATAACCTCGCTATTTAATAATTAAGGATGTCACTTGTGCCGAGGTAGCATGGAGCCAGCTTCCCGGCCAATCAGGAAACTGGGCGGCATGTAATGACGCGTTGCCCGGCAGGAAGCCGGGCAAGTCTTTACATGCCGCCCGGCTTCCTTAATGGGACTTCCGGTATCGGTATTTGGTATCGGCGAGTACCGTAAAAAAAAAAAATATTGGTACTCGTCCTCGATACCGAAAAGCCGGCAAATCGGTGCATCCCTATTAATAATGTAATATAGCCACGCTACATATTAAAGAATAAATATGTGCCGCCTCCACAGGGGTTTTTTTCACACTTAGGAAAGTAAAAGAAACCTAAAATGAACCCCATAGTTACTTTTCCATATGCAGCCTGACTACATTAATAAATAGTGAGGGTTCAGTTGGGCTTTAACATTGCCTTCTTAGTATTTTAAAAGTACCACAATTTTAAGATACGAAGATCCACAAATAATCTTTCTTCGTGCAGTCACTGGTATCGTTATTATAATCCAAGGGATAACTACTAAGCTAATAACATGTTTCTTTTTCCCAGAAAAGTCAGCAGTGAGGCCTAATTACTATGAAAAATCACCGATGTACGCACAGCCTGGAATTATCCATATGAAGAGTCAAATGACTGCATTATATAAAGTATTCTATATCTACATGATGTATGCATTCACAGTCATTTAACAAAAACAGCAAAGAAAATAATAAAAAAAAAGTAATGCAGCTAATCCCCATTGAGCATCAAATCACACAGAGTCCCCTAAAAACGTTGGTCTGATTTTGCAGCTAAATCAGCACCAAAAATGTATTCCAGACAACAAGTACAATCTAGTGAACTGTTAATGCAATGCAGAAAAAGATGTAGATGTGCTAAAGTCAGAACATTTACTCAATTTACCTTAAATTGTGTTTACATCTTCGGTCAAAGTTGAGAAACCCCACTTTATGTGTGTTGTGTGATCCCAATCACACTGCATATCCTAAAGTGACACTAAACTCAGGAGTTAAACCTTAAAAATACATTCAAGTACCTTAACAAAAATTTAGATTATTTGTGTATCACGCAGGAGTATAGCCTCAAATCATCTCTGAATTGGTGCCGACACTTTCCTTCCTTCTGGAGGGTGGCTACCTTTGTTCCCCATGGTCCCTGTGTGCGGGTGGCTACCTTTGTTCCCCATGGTCCCTGTGTGCGTTGTAAAGTAGCCCCCACTCCAAGCTTGCTTCCATGATGGACTACAATCTCATGGTTAGTTTACCAAGTTCAAATGAATTTATAGTTCATCATGGGCGTGAGTTTGGAGCGTTAGCTACTGTGACAACACACACAAGGACCTTGGGGAACAAAAGTAGCCCAGGGGGGAAAAGACTGTGGAGACCAGTCTAGCAGGGGAGGGAGGCGGTGGGACTGAGGACCAGATGAGTAAAACTGCTTTGTTTGAATCCCCTAGACCAGGGGTGCCCATTAGGTCGCAAGGTCCTGTCCTCCTGCTGTGAGTCTTCTCCTCTGGATCCCCACTGCTCTCCCCCATATGTATGCAGCGGGGATCCGAGGAGAAGTGAGGATGGAGCCGCTGTCGCAGAACTAAGGCCAAGCGGTGAGGAGAGAGAGAGAGACCCTCGGCCAGGATCTGACAGCCGGCGCCTCTCTCTCTCTCCTCACCGCTTGGCCTTAGTTCTGCGACAGCGGCTCCATCCTCACTTCTCCTCGGATCCCCCGCTGCCTCTGCCCTGGAGAGCACCGGGGATCCAGAGGAGAAGCTGAGCCACCGTGTGCGTGGCCGAGCGGCGGAGGATCGGTACATATCAGTGGTATGTACCAATCCTCTGTGCAGAGCAAACACTGGAGCGATCAGCTGATCACTCCAGTGTTTGTAAATAACTGGGGACACATAGTACTATGTGTCACCAGTTATGCAAATCACATCCTGTTCATTCATGAGTTTCTGAATGGGGAGGAGCACTCTGTACATAGGCTCCTCCCCATTCAGAAACTGGATGATAGTAAATATTTTCTGAAACGCACAGGTTTTTTTTTGCCACGGGCGCAAAAGGAGCTGGCTACGGCTATGCTCCTGCCGTGCGGCTGAATGTGTCAGACGCCGCAGACGGAAAGGGGCAGGACACCTCTCCCCATGTGCAAGTCGGCCACAAGAGCACAGGACGCCGAGGCCTCTAGGACACACTGGAATGCAAGCCGGCCAACTCCCAGCGTTCAGGGGCAGGAGGTGGTGTGGGGTTGTACTGAAGCCAATGGCACTGCAGCCATCCCCCTCGCCCACAGTGCAATTGCCCGCACCCGGAATGCAGGCACATTAGTGCCTGCATTCCGGTCCAGTGCGATCTGCAAAAATAGTGCTTGCAGAATTGTTGCGGATCGCACTGGACTGGAACGCAGGCACTAATGTGCTTAGGTTCTGGGTGCAGGCGATCGCACTGTGGGCGAGGGGCCTGGCTGCGGTCCCATTTACTTCAATGCACCGCCACGCCCCCTCCCGCAGGTGTTTTTTCGTTGGTAGATCTCATTAAGCTCCTCATTTGAAAAGTAGATCTCCAGACGAAAAATTGTTGGCGCCCCTAGACAAAAGGAGCACTTAACACTCGGAGTGGGTAGCCCAACTGCAAGGGAAAGTATTTGATTTACCTTTCTAGTTGTTTCTTTGGAGCAGGTTTATACTTTTTATAGGACATGCAGCTTCTATTGCTTATAAAAGAGGGCAGTGTGCAGATAAGTGAAAAGTGGGTTTTAATCAAAATGTATTAACATATATAATGTACCAATCAAGCCTTGAGATCTCTAACCCTTTCTTAGGACAGGCAGTTCTGCATATCTAGTTTACAACTGATAAAATCTGCAAGCACAGTACAAGCAAGGTTAATTATGGTAAACATAATTCCCCAGCCTCCTCCTTGACATTACACAGAAGTGGAAAGCTAAGATTTTTCAACAAGTAAAAAGGTGAGAAGCAACTGTATTTTATTTTTTTAGGGTTGTGCTTTGTGAAAGGAAACGTAACAAATATAAAGTAGATGTTATCTCAATTTGGCTGCAAAAGTGGAAATACACTTTAAAGGTCATTTTACAAGTGCTCCACAGGAATTGGATGGTACATGAATGCAGCATCTAGTGCACTCTTGTTATGCAAAGCTGGATGTGATTGGCAGGGGTGCGCAGGGCAGAACTCTTGACTAAAGAATCCAGTCTGCATTTGCATAACCAGAGACCCTAGCGTCCTTAAAGATACTTCAAGCCACCTCTATCTACTATGGGCAGATATCAGAAATATCCTCACTTGGGATGGATGGGTTTGCTCTCTGGTGTCTGTGCTGTAAAACTTCCCTTTTTTTTTTGCATGATCTCTCATTAATTGGATTTATGCTTAAGGGCTCATTCACACAGGCATGCACATCCATAGAGTGCACACCCGTACAGAGACCTGCTCCTTGGAGGGACAGGTGCTGTGTTTTATTGCTTGCAGCCGCCTGTACCTCCCTATGGGAGGATGTGGCTGCATTCCAACCCAAACCTGCACATCCATGCATGTCCGAGTGCCCACACTTTGAGACACACTGGTGTGCAGGTTCGTGTCAGTGTGTACCTGCGAGCAGCCTCATCCTTCCATAGGGAGGTACACATAGCTGCACAAAATTACACATAGCGGTAGCAGCTGTCCCTCCCAGGAGCAGGTCTCTGCCCGGGTCAACAATTTTCTTTTTCGGCCATGTTTCATGTTACACCCATATTTAGGGCGTAACATGAAACACAGGGTTCTTCTCCTACAGGCTTTTTGACGCTGCTGTGTGCAGCTCTGTGTGGACAGCTGTCTCATCATTTTACACATTCATTCACAGGCTCAGTAAATAGACAGACTAGAAGTTCTATCTGCCACCGCAGAAGAGGAACTAGTAGTTCTCAAAAGGAGTAGAAGTGCAGTGACGTCATCGCACTTGTATTCTATTGACACTTCCTACCGTTCAATAACTGAAAGTCCACACCTCAGAACAATCAGGGGCTGGAAGGAAGAGTCTGCAGGAGCCAGAGCATTGCACTCATGATCCACTGATCTAAGCTACAATGCTTTGCAGACTCCAATGCAAAAAAATAATAAATATTAATGTGTACGCATTTATTACATTTTTTGCAAAAGCAGAACTGTAGTTTTAAAAGGTTGGTATGAAGTTATATGGTGATTGTGAGAACTTCTTAGTAATGTCACTTTAATACATAAGATTTCCTCAATTACACTAACAGCCAGGAGCCTACAGAGGCGTGTTTGGGAATACCGATACTGCAATTACAAACAGGGGGACCAGATCACTGATGAGAACCAATCATAATCGGCTGGCATCACCACACTTGTAATCCTTTCATTCCTCCCTCCAGTCCATATTAATGAATGTTCATACCTCAGTACAGACTCAGACAGTAGGAAGAATCTGCAGGAGCCAGAGCATTGCCCCCATGATCCACTCACTCCAATGCAACAAAATAATAATTGCACATTTTTTTCTTTTAATACTGTGTGTCCATTTTTTTTGTTAAAAAAAATACCTTTAAGTAATGACAAAGTTATTGCCGTATAAATATTCCCATAGCAGAAATGTAGAAATTGCTCTGGTACATAGGTTTAAGAGCTGAACTGAATAAGGATGAATACTTCCTATTTGACAGCAGTTTCTATACAAATTGGCCATTGTTGTAAAAGTTAGAGCCTCTTTATTAATGGCTATGGCATACGCAGATCCTTCTAACGGGGGTACTTGGCAAAGAATAACATGGGATCTAAAAGCAACTGAGGTACACAAACCACTTGTTAGGAATAAAACAGTCACATGGAAAAGTACATCACTGTGCTGCAGAACATTTTGTAACAGTGTAGAAATTGTCTCTTTTATTTCCATTATGCTACTGGGAAAATATAATCAACAGTAAAAAAAATAGCCGTTTATCCCTAAACATGTCATGCCAAAAATATGGATGTTGTCATTTCTGACTTATTTTTTTTATAAATTTCCACTTCTCTGGCTCTCACACCCATCTTATGGCTTTAATATTTAGTGAGTGAATGATAGAAAATAAGCATGCAGCCAGTAAAAATGAGTGGGCTTAACCTGCATGCTTATTATGGGGTCAGGTTAATATGCTGGATGTGAACATGCCTCTCTGAGAATGATGAGCAGGTAGGAATCTGTCTGTCTCTGTATTGGGGGGGAACGCGCTGTATGTTGAAAATGAAAACACAACTTTCATGCTTCCCAGATCACTTGTTGCTGTGTCTAGATCAGGGGTGGCAAACTCAAATTCATCGGGGGCCGCATCAGCAGTATGGTTACCCTCAAAGGGCCGGTTGTAGAGGCCTTGTACGGCTCTCACGGGGGACCCGAACGTCCCGGATCGCCTCTGTAGTCCGGCCGGTCACAATCAGGCAGCGGCGCTGACCTCTAAACAGGCAGATTAGACGGCCGCTTGCAGGGGCCTCCCGGGGTCCTAGCGAGGAGGAAGCAGCCGTCTAACCTACCTGTTTATTGGCCGCCGCTGCCTAATTGTGACTGGCCCGGATCGCATACCAAGGCGATCCGGGTCAGTCGGATCTATTTCAATTGGTGGTCCCTGAATGCAGTGGTGTATTGGGGCTGCCCTAGGCAAGGCAAAACTCGGGCACCCCCACTAAATTTACCCCAGCCCTTCCTGTTTAATACTTTTTGGCAACCTTTTTGGGAATGCTCAGCTCCCATGCACCATACATCCAGTATGAAACTAGAATTGTGAGTGTAGTTATGTCAGTTTTCCACCCTCATCATACCTTTGCATTGTCAACATACCAGTTACAACAGACTTCCAATTACTTCCTGTCTCATGCCGCTCCGTCCCCGTCTCTT
>NW_017308843.1:83221-89329 GCF_000935625.1 Nanorana parkeri | reverse complement strand
CAGGGGTGGCAAACTCAAATTCATCGGGGGCCGCATCAGCAGTATGGTTACCCTCAAAGGGCCGGTTGTATAGGACTTGTACGGCTCTCACGGGGGACCCGAACGTCCCGGATCGCCTCTGTAGTCCGGCCGGTCACAATCAGGCAGCGGCGCTGACCTCTAAACAGGCAGATTAGACGGCCGCTTGCAGGGGCCTCCCGGGGTCCTAGCGAGGAGGAAGCAGCCGTCTAACCTACCTGTTTATTGGCCGCCGCTGCCTAATTGTGACTGGCCCGGATCGCATACCAAGGCGATCCGGGTCAGTCGGATCTATTTCAATTGGTGGTCCCTGAATGCAGTGGTGTATTGGGGCTGCCCTAGGCAAGGCAAAACTCGGGCACCCCCACTAAATTTACCCCACCCCTTCCTGTTTAATACTTTTTGGCAACCTTTTTGGGAATGCTCAGCTCCCATACACCATACATCCAGTATGAGACTAGAATTGTGAGTGTAGTTATGTCAGTTTTCCACCCTCATCATACCTTTGCATTGTCAACATACCAGTTACAACAGACTTCCAATTACTTCCTGTCTCATGCCGCTCCGTCCCCGTCTCTTTATCGCAGCCTCGATCTCACTCTGTCTCCGCCCCCTGTCTCATGCAGCTCCGTCCCCGTCTCTTCATCGCAGCCTCGATCCCACTCTTACTCCGCCCCGTCTCATGCAGCTCAGTCCCCCGTCTCCTCCCGTCCTCTCATCTCCGCCCCCATCTCCCTCTGTCTCCACCCCCTGCCGCTCCGTCCCCCTTCTCCTCTTGCTCGCTCGCTCGCCCACCTGGCGACATTAGACAGCTCGGCTGCCTTAATGTTGTGGTGCCTGAACTTTGTCAAAATGAGGTGGCTGCTGTGCGGGCCACATTACAAGGTCCGGCGGGCCGGATTCGGCCCGCGGGCCTTGTGTTTGCCACCCCTGGTCTAGATGTTCCTGGGCTTAGCTGTGTGAACATGCATTTACATGTGTTTAGCCGCATAAAACTAGTCTAAGGCCCTGTTCACAATGGGCTTAAAGAAGAATTCTGGGCAAATAAAATCTTAACTCTTGCAATGGGGTACACCCGCACTGCAAGGGTAAAGTGCTTGTTTTTGTCTAGGGAAGAAAATAAAGTTATACTTCCAGTCCCTGCAGCCTCTCTCCCCCTCCGCTACAGCAGTCCAAGGTCCCCGAGTTATCACGTTCTATACTCGTTAAAAAAAAAGTTTTTTTATTATTTATTTTATTTGCACGTTCTCTAGTGCCACTTCCCGTGCTAGCCGACTGCTGTGGAGGCACCCGTATGTGCACAGTCACGGCTGTGACGCACCCAGCTGTGTGAGGCCACACCCCCACCCTTGCACTCACAGCTTGACTGATGGCAAAAGGAGCCTATGGCTTCTCTGCCCTCAGTATCCTCACCCACAACCAGGAAGTTTGGGAAAACTAGAGTAACTTCCTGGTCGCGGTGTAGGAGACGAGTGACTGCAGGTAAGTGTGGGGGGGGCACGGGGATGTTATAAAAGTGCTGGGTGTTGTTTGCCTTAATGCAAAGAATGCATGAAGGTAAAAATCACCCAGCCCGTAATACTACTTTAAGGCCTATAGATCCTTACAGCAAGAATCCCAGGTGTGTCCGTACAAATGTGGCTGCTGTGCCTGTTCAGGTGAATGACAGGGTGACAGCGGCAAAATCTGTCAGTGGCAGTCCGCAGATTTCATGCGGCTCGTAATAGCCGATTGTCCATGGATGCAGCTATCCTTTGCCCTGGGACAATGAGTACATCTGCATGTAATTAGACATGGAACAAGTACCTGCGGTTCAGAATAGACGCAGACAGATTGCTTCCAGGGACAATCATCTATGCCAAACTGCAGGAAATTGTTCCATGCATGATAACCTCTAAACTGCTACTGACAGGTGCCGTAAGTTCTAGCTGCAGGAATCCCTAGCCAGTGTGTGGCTGTAGCCTAAATGGCCACAGGGCACAGAAAATGTGTTTGTTTCAACACAGGTACACTAAATGCACCTAGACACTGCTAAATCCCTAGGTGTGCATTCAGCTACAGCAAAGCACTACATGCCTCCAGTTGAGTTTAGAAATGCACTCCAAATGCAGCCAGCTGGAAGCATATGTTATAATACACGTGTGCATGGGGCTTTATACACATCAGAAGTGATCATGTTTGTCTCCTGGTGTAGGCTAGCCCTAAAACCCCTATTCCTCATGAAACCCCCATGCATTTATGTACATTTATCACATGCTGCGTGCTGCACATAGGGTGGCACAGTCATTTCACGTTTTTTTTTAACTGCACATGTCGTTGTGCGCAAAAACCATTCATTTTGCCTGGCACATTTGGGTAGCTATTAATGAATGGTGCCACAAGCATGATATGTATTTTGTGTATGTCTACATACTACACAAGTGTGAATGAGAGCCTAAATTCCAACTCGTGGGAAATTAAAAGTTTTGGCTGCCCCCCACTGCAAGGGTTAACTGCTCCTTTACACCTAGGGCACAGGAATAGGCAGTTTCACTTACCTGATGCCCGATCCCTCCAGGCTGCTAGACCGGTCCCGAGGCATAAAACCAAGAATTAACCCTTTTGTGGGGCAGCCCTATTGCAAAGGAAATCTTCCCATTTCCTTGGAGTCGGGCATTACACTTCATATTGCGGGCAAGATAGGGATGTTCATGACCATTGTAGGTATAGAAACCACAGGATTACCAGCTGTGGCAGCTCCCATACTTCTAGCATCATGGAGTAAAAAATCCTCAGTTCTGAGTCTGGATGCTAGTGATAATCATTCATAATGGAAAAAACATGACATTTAGAACTTCATTAAACAACGCATTAGGGAACAGACAGACACAATGGTAAATGCCTGTTTTATCTAGTGAACAGCTACATGTCCTTTTTAATGACAGACTTTAGCTTTGTGCATACAGTCATTTTCTGGTTTGTCAACTCCAATCACTGTTTTGAAAACAACCAAAGGCAAGATGTGAGGACGACTGAGAGCAGAGACGAGCAGCAAACTGTACAGCTGTTCCATATAGAAAGATGTATACATGGGTGTAAAGCAATGGTTCTCAACCTGTGTAACCTCGGGACCCTCATTTGTTCTTGGCCATTAAGTCGCGACCCAAGTCGCACTGCAATGGGTACCGCACGTTCTGAGGTGGCCGTACGAACTGTGGGTGGGAGGTGCATTTGGGGTACAATTCAAATGAATGGCAACGCAACAGACCTCCCACACCCGAATGCACGGTAGGTGTGATTGTGTGGTACAGTTTGACGCACTGTACTAGTATGAACGGGCCCTCAAGAACCCTGACATACATACATATGCAAACACAATCTCACACACACACATTTTTTTTTGTTAAGGTCCACCCAGTCTCCCCTACCTTACTAGAACTGGAGTGGATCTTCAGCCTGGGGTCCAGTGTGGGCTGCTGTGCTGTGACTGAGCTCCATCTATTTGTGCAGCTCCATTGCGCACCCTATAGAAGTGCCGGGAGCCAGAATGTGACGTCACTCCGGTACAGGCACCTCTACGGGACACGCAAGCAATGTACGTATGGATGGGTCTCCCTGCGCAGCCATAACCCCAGCCTGCCCCACCTAAAGCTGACACTCAGTGCTGGGCAGCATATTTTGAATGGCTGCTGGGTGCGAGAAACGACAGTGCTGTGCTAGGGGGTGGCTGAGGAGCCGCTCACCTAGAAAAGTGGAAGGCATGCGGCGACCCACTGAACACAGGGTCGCGACCCACTTTTGGGTCACGACCCACCAGTTGAGAACCAAGGGTGTAAAGGACATCTATTGTGAATAATCTTATATCTGGATAATACAGCTTATGTCTAGATCCACCATAACAATCGCTTTTTTTTTACTGCACATATTTACATACAATGGTCTCCTCTATAACAAAGGTGACAGGGTTGGGACAATCTATAACACTGACGGTGCAACTAAAAAAATAAAAATAAAAATAAGATAAAACTCTTTGGGTTGAGCTCGATGGTCTTTTTTCAACCTGACTAACTATGCAACATAAAAGATTGCCAAATGTCAGCACCCTAGCTATATTAAAGAAAATAAAAAAGTGCTTGTTTTTGTCTAGGAACTAAAATAAAAAAAGTTATACTCACCCAAACTGCCCAGCCGCCTTCTCTCCGCTCACTGAAGCATCTCCTCCTCAACTGCACAGATCCTCAGCGTCCTCCCGTCCATACACTGTGTATTGAACATGATGACACAAAGATTCTTAGAGCACTGCAAAGGAAGGGGGAGGGGCTCTAGGGACCAGTCTAAGAGAAAGCCGACTCGAATGATCGGGTCACCTGACCACGCTTGTCCAATGAGTGCTTGCAATTTGCGAGCGAAATTCAAAATGCATAGGGCAGGACTGCGCTGGACAGCAGTACACCTGTACTGGCAAAGGGTAAGGACTGTTCGCCGAAAGGTAAGTATAGCGGGGGGGGTTTGGGAGAGACCGGGCCAGATTTGATAGAATAGCATTTTCCCATATTACCTGGGAAAATGAACTTCCCCTTTAACCACTTCTGGGGCGCAATACGTCTATAGCAATGGCTGTTCATGTACAAGCGATCCAGCGTCTATACAGCCGCCGGATCGTTTTACTTTATCACTATTATTTTTTTAAATGTCAGCCTCACAGGTCTCACTGATCAATCAGAGCAGAGCAAAGAACGGACATTCTTTGCTCTGCATTACACTCTCTATGCTGAGCCGTTGTGCCATGGTTGTGCCACTGTCCCGGGTCCCCCAGAAGAGCGGGGAACCCCAAAAACCACGGCAGGGACGGACACTATCGCCGCTGCTCGATTGATACAAGTGAACTGATCCGATCACTTGTAGAAAAACGAGTGGCGGCTCTACGCTGTACAGTTAGCTCTGCTTGTCCGGAGCAGGGCTAAATTTACAAAAAAAACTACTCGCCCGGCGCCCAATAAAGGGTTTGGTTTGTTTGTTTTTTTACTATATAAAAATAAAAACGGTTTTTACAAACTTTGAAAACCCCCTGAAGTGACCCCTTTTTTTGGAAAGTAGACACCCCATGGTGATCTATTTTGCCACAATTTTTGACTTTTGAATTTCAGCTGAAATTCAAGCCATGCATGACCATGAATTCCAGGATAAACAAAGATCGTCTAAATCCCAGTTTCTCAACCTCTTTTCAGTTAGGGCACCCTTTAACCACTTCAAGACCAGGTGTTTAGACCCCCTTCCTGGCCAGGCCATTTTTCAGTGTTCAGCGCTGCGGTACTTTGACTGATGTTTATTCCGTCATGCAACGCTGTACTGAAATTAATTTTATACCCTTTTTTGGGGACAGATAGAGCTTTCTTTTGGTGGTAAACACCACTGGGGTTTTTATTTTTTACTATAATTAGGAAAAATTACAGAAAATTTACATTACATTAGGAAACATTTATTATTACCCAGTTTTTTGGTAAAATATAAAAGTCGGGGTCACGTCGTGTAAATAGACACCAAACATGTCAAGCTTTAAAATTGCGCGCACACGCGAAATCGCAGAAAACTACCATACCCAAAATTGGCCATAGGTGACACTTTAAAAGCTTTTACCGCTCAGTTTAGTGTTATCAGTGATTGATGGCCCTAGACTTATTGCTCTCACTGTGACGTTCGCGGCAATATGCAACATGTGCGGCGTAATGGGCGCAATTTTGCACGTATGCACCCCCGACGCATGCATGTATGGGTGGGGACTTAAAAATTTTGGTTTGTTTTTTTATTCTTTTTTATGTGTAACTTTAAAAATGTATTTATTTTTTTTAACTAAACTTTATTGCTATCACATACGGGGCTAATAAAAACCCCCTATGTGATAGCAAAATATGTGACAGGTCCTCTTTATGTAGACATCAGGGGTCTCCAAGACCCCTAATGTCACCTAGGACCCCCCAAAAGAAGCTGATGAAGCACAGATCTGCTACATCAGCTTCTTTGCAGCTTCTGAAGCTGGAGAGTGACACAAGAATGCGGAAGTGATGTAATATATAACACTTCCGCATTCTTGCAGAGGAGAGGGGACCGGAG
>NW_017308843.1:69060-79241 GCF_000935625.1 Nanorana parkeri | reverse complement strand
CTGCTCGATTGATACAAGTGATCTGATCCGATCACTTGTAGAAAAACGAGTGGCGGCTCTACGCTGTACAGTTAGCTCTGCTTGTCCGGAGCAGGGCTAAATTTACAAAAAAAACTACTCGCCCGGCGCCCAATAAAGGGTTTGGTTTGTTTGTTTTTTTACTATATAAAAATAAAAACGGTTTTTACAAACTTTGAAAACCCCCTGAAGGGACCCCTTTTTTTGGAAAGTAGACACCCCATGGTGATCTATTTTGCCACAATTTTTGACTTTTGAATTTCAGCTGAAATTCAAGCCATGCATGACCATGAATTCCAGGATAAACAAAGATCGTCTAAATCCCAGTTTCTCAACCTCTTTTCAGTTAGGGCACCCTTTAACCACTTCAAGACCAGGTGTTTAGACCCCCTTCCTGGCCAGGCCATTTTTCAGTGTTCAGCGCTGCGGTACTTTGACTGATGTTTATTCCGTCATGCAACGCTGTACTGAAATTAATTTTATACCCTTTTTTGGGGACAGATAGAGCTTTCTTTTGGTGGTAAACACCACTGGGGTTTTTATTTTTTACTATAATTAGGAAAAATTACAGAAAATTTACATTACATTAGGAAACATTTATTATTACCCAGTTTTTTGGTAAAATATAAAAGTCGGGGTCACGTCGTGTAAATAGACACCAAACATGTCAAGCTTTAAAATTGCGCGCACACGCGAAATCGCAGAAAACTACCATACCCAAAATTGGCCATAGGTGACACTTTAAAAGCTTTTACCGCTCAGTTTAGTGTTATCAGTGATTGATGGCCCTAGACTTATTGCTCTCACTGTGACGTTCGCGGCAATATGCAACATGTGCGGCGTAATGGGCGCAATTTTGCACGTATGCACCCCCGACGCATGCATGTATGGGTGGGGACTTAAAAATTTTGGTTTGTTTTTTTATTCTTTTTTATGTGTAACTTTAAAAATGTATTTATTTTTTTTAACTAAACTTTATTGCTATCACATACGGGGCTAATAAAAACCCCCTATGTGATAGCAAAATATGTGACAGGTCCTCTTTATGTAGACATCAGGGGTCTCCAAGACCCCTAATGTCACCTAGGACCCCCCAAAAGAAGCTGATGAAGCACAGATCTGCTACATCAGCTTCTTTGCAGCTTCTGAAGCTGGAGAGTGACACAAGAATGCGGAAGTGATGTAATATATAACACTTCCGCATTCTTGCAGAGGAGAGGGGACCGGAGGGAGCTCGTGTACAGAGCTCCCTCTGATCCCCTATGACACAGGCGACCTGCTGATCCCGGGCTCGCACCAGGCACAGCGGAGCCCGGGATCAGCGGGACAACCGATCGGTACCCCATACACGCGATCCGCCGGCATCGCTGCCTGTTTTTAAATTTCGGCCGTTTCCCACTCGCGCTTGCCGAGGGGGCGCGTCTGAGCGGACGTCTTAAGACGCCCGCTAAGATCTAGTGAGCCCCGGGCTGGCCGGTTTTTTACTACGGCCGGCCCGGAAGTGGTTAAAAGTATGCAAAATCTCGAGGCACCCCATTCCAAAATGTCATAGATTTTAAGGGGGACCCAAGAACAAAAAGTGGGTTTCCACCATCACATCAAAGTGCCCCATTTAAATCAAGATACCCCCCCCTTTTCACATCAGAGTAATCCTTTCCATCAGTACCCCCCATTTACATCAGGAGCCCCTCTTTCATATCAGAGCCCTCCTTTTTGACATCAGTTACCGATTACATCAGGAACCTCTCTTTCATATGACAGTCCTCATTTTTCACATAAGAGTTACCCCTTTACATCAGGAGCCCTCTTCACCTCAGTCTTCATTGCTCCCTTCACATCACAGTCCCACCACTATAACAATTTTGAGGCACCCCTGAGGAAGCCAAAAGGCACACAAAGTCGCCACGGTACCTGGTAAGGAAAGGCTGTTCTAAATACAGGAGACATGTGTAATCTTGAATTCTAGTGTGAATTTCTTAGCGAATATCCTTTAAAGGAGAACTATGGGGTCAGGGCTTTTCCCTGAGGGTAACGGGAGGATATAAACAAGCGTCCTACCGTCACCCAAAGCTCAGTATACCGCAAGCTAAGACGCCGCACCCGGGAGGGATCCCAACATTACTGTTTGGATCCACCCAGCTGCGTGACGGCTGGCTCTGCCTATAAAGAGGCAGAGCCAGTTGTACCCACCCCCTCCCTCGTCCGTTCCGCCAGTCAGCGCTGGAGGATCGGGGAGGGGGGGAATCCCTGCAGGGAGCCATGAGTGACAGTCACGGCTCTCTGCAGGGACAGAATCGAGAAGTGAGCGAGCGACGGTATGTGTTCGCTCACTTCCCGATCTATTGAGCCGACATGCGAGTTTCATTGCCACACGTCGGCTAGAACTATGAGGCTGAGTGATCGCCTCATAGTTCTCCTATAATTCTTTGTGTGTTTCTTCTATATCTGCGCAGTAATCTAGCGTTAAACTTTGCCTTTGTGAAGGATCTTATTATAAAGACCACTCACTTCTGTGCTTTCTCTCCTTGTTCAGTGTGACTGGTCTTTTTTACCTTTATTTGGAGCGTACAAATCATACACATCATGTAGGTCTCTGCACAGCAGCGTGGTAAGCATCGGGCGGCATAAGCGCACTGCACATCACATCAGCATATGGCTGCATTCACACAGGGGTGCCCTGGGATTCCTGCGGCAAGAACCTACGGATTACTGTGGCAGAAATTCCAGGTGTCCCGTTCAAATGCGGCTGATGTGGCCATTAAAGTTAAAAGGAGAACTATGGGGTTAAGGCTTTTCCCCATAGTTCTCCTTAGGGCACAAACTAGCATCCTCCCGTCACCCTAAGCTCAGTACACCGCCAGCTACAGCTCACGGTATACTGAGACACCGCCGTATACCGCGAGCTACTGCTCGCGGTATACTGAGACGCCGCAGCTGAAGCGGATCCCGACAATTATGCCTGGATCCGCCCAGCTGCGTGTGTGACAGCTGGCTCTGCCTATCTAGAGGCAGAGCCAGCTGTGCCCGCCCCCTCCCCCGTCCGATCCGCCAGTCTGGCGGATGGGAGCGGGGAATCCAGCCCCTCCCCTGTCACAGCAGAGAGCTGTGACAGGATCGAGAGGTGAGCAAACGCCGGTATGTGTTCGCTCACTTCTCGATCTACTGAGCCGACCTGTGACAGTCTCATTGTCACAGGTCGGCTAGAACTATGAGGTGAGTGAAAAGCACTCATCTCATAGTTCTCCTTTAATGAGCGGGCAACAGCAGCCGCATCTGTTAGCGACAGTCCGCATGTTATCAAACATGGTACGATTTTATGGGGTTCAGGATAGATGTTTGTCCCTGGACGCATCGATCCTGTGTCCAGGGGCAATAGGTACAGCGGCCACATAAGTTCTTGCCGCAGGAATGCCAAAATGGGCAATAAGTACCTGGGTAAATAGGACCTTACAGTGGAAAGGAGCACACAAAACACAATTGTTGTTTTCTATGTGCCCAATCACTGACCGCCATTGATCAGTAGTCATCAGCTTGGGTTAGGTGTAAACCCAGTTAACTTGATTTCGCACACGCCAACCATACCCCCTCCTCCAAGGCCAATCATTCTTCGCCTCACATCATGTAACAAAGGGGTGGGGAATGCCCCTGCCACAGATTGGGCCAGGAGGGGGAAGTAGTGGGCACAGCTTTGAGCAGGCTTGGAGGAACTGGGTTCGCCCAAAGCCCAGGCTCATCACTACTAATCAGTTGCTCAAAAGACGCCAGTCACCACCTATGGTCAGGCTAGATGCTTAACATGATGCGTGTTTACATGCATATGCTTTTAGATGCATCTGTCCTTTGAAGTAGCCAATGAGATTTTAGCAAATACATGTATCTTGCGTTTACACTTGGTTACATGCATTTCGAAGCTAAAATTGTTTCCTGGACACACCTGGCATCTATTTTTCTTAAAACCAGCTAAACTGACTGCATCTAAACGCAAGGTGTTAATGGATCCATAGATGCATTTAAAAAAAACAATAAAAATGCATATAAACGCACCCAATTTCACCCTAGTGTGAATGGGGCCTTAACGTGACATTAAAGGCAAAAAAAAATTCCCTCCTCCAATGTTAATTAAAGCACTTACCTTAAATGATGTCTCTTAATCCGATCTCCCGCTTCTTTCCTGTCTTTTGCAGCCTTCTCTCCAGCGCATCTCCGATCCAGCGCTGACTCCCCTGTCCTTGATGACACTTCCTGTCCCACGGTGTCTTCATGCAGGTGCACGCATCCATATACTTACCTTGTGTCTCTCCTCGTCTCCCGGCAGAAAATCTGAACTGCGCATGCGCCCCCCCCCAAGATGCTTTGAGGCCGCCCCCGAATTTTCAGATTTTCAGACAGGAGCGCGCGGGGAAGACAGGGGTAAGTTAAAACCGTTTGTTAAAGCGTTTTTTTAAACTGTTTTTGCATATATCTACTGCTTGCTAGCAGTAGATATATGCAAAAATAACAGAGGGTTTAATAACACTTTAAGGTTCCCATGTTCGCACTACATGTCATGGACCAACTGTACCTTTTATCTCAGATGCGTATTGCAGATGTGGCTTTATTGTTGAGACACTGTCCCCCTATGTCATTGTATTATACCTATGTACAATAAAGTTGATTTTTGATTGAAAAGAAAAAAAAAAACACTTTAAGGGTGTATTCACACCAACATTGGAAGGAAATTGCAAGTCAACGGAGGGTCCATTGACTTGCAGTTGTACCTTCCGATTTCCTTGCAATGCATTTTGCTAACAGAAGGGCACCAAAAAATAAATGGGTGTAAATGGGGCTAGTTCACACTGGATCTGTTGCGCTTAAACAATAAAAAAGTAGGACATGCTGTACTTTTTTTTTCAGCGCAACAGATCTGGTGTGAACTAGCCCCATTCACACCCATTTCTTTTTTGGTGCCCTTCTATTAGCAAAATGCATTGCAAGGAAATCAGAAGGTACAACTGCAAGTCAATGGACCCTCCGTTGACTTGCGATTTCCTTCCAACTTTGAAATGAATGCCCCCTTAAGGCCCCATTCACACTAGGGTGCGATTAGGTCCTTTTTATGTTATTTAAAAATAAATAAAAAAGTCGAACATGCATTACTTTTTCTCAGCGCAACAGATCTCCATTCACACCCACTCAATTTTCGGTGCCTTTCCATTATCATCTGTTGAAAAACATATCACAGCGCAACAGATCTGGTGTGAATGGGCCTTAAGAGGTGCACACAAAATACATTTTGCAATCACTTTAAAAGCCGTAAAGAAAACTAGTGTAAAAAGCAGAAGTCCCAAATCACTGTGGAAAAGGACAAAGTTTCCATGAGAAAAACCCAGATGTGGCTCCACAGGGTGCCAGGTCACACAGGTGCACCCATGGTACAGGGACACAGCCATGTCAGCGCCATCCCCCAGCCTGCTTCCTGTACAGTAGGCGGGGGAATACACAACTTGTTTTCTTCTGCCTTATTTCTGAACTGTAATGTCACACCGGAAGCCCCAGCGTATGAAAGCAGACACACATACACACACATTGCAGGCAGATGCTGATTGATTGCCAATGCCACGATGACACCCCATACCTCCCCCCCCTCTGCGCACTGCGAGGGTTAATCACAACAACTGCACTGCAGTGAAGGGCTGCGATCACAAGTCTACTAGCCAACAGGCAATGACAGATTGCGCAATACAGGATCAGCCACGGAAGGGGGGGTGAACGATCAGTGATTGCTGGTGCTCCACGGTATATGTCACCCACATCACACCCGGGCTAACCTATCAGCCCTCCTACAGCACAGGGGGGTCTGATAAGATATGGCCAGGTATACGGAGAACACCAGCTGCATTTCCTGATCGCTGACAACAGAAGCCAACCTATATGCACAGCAGCCCGCCACCCAGCAATGACATTTACACACCCAGCACACAGGGTGCCCCAACAAGGAAACTAGATGCACCCACCGTGTACACATATAGGCGCCTCCTGAGGGTCCGGGCTCTGGGAATGGCCAGCAGGATTAGGGAAGGAGGGGGGCCACTATCGCTTATCTCAAAGGTGAGCAAGCCGATTACAGGTTAGAGGAAATTCTACACCAGGTGATAAGATCTTCTTGCTTGCACCGTGCCGGGGAGCGGCCTCCGCCTCCAGCACAAGCTGCTCCACCTCCCAGCTCTATGCACAGGTTATGTATGGGGTTGTGGCCGGTGAAGGCTCCTTCCTGCACGGCGGAGGTGCTGCACGGTGCCTGCTGCCTTTCCTTCCGTCTGAGCGCTGCTGCTGTCAATGCTCCGGGGAGTAGGCGCGCCACCTGCTGGTCAGGGATAGGTATGACACGTGGCGCTCCGCTCTACCTACACAGATGTGTTTGCTATGATCACCTAGTAATTTATCTCCTCCCCATACAGGTATTTCTTCCTCCCAGCATTCCTCACTGCCTCATCTTACAAAATCCAATCTTCTATGTCCTAATCTTATAATGTCACATCGGTGATCTAAGCCCCTGTTCACATCTTCCCGCGTGAAGATGGACATTTGTGCACACCATGACGCGTGCTCTACGCACCTTGCGCTTTCACCAAAATGCATGATATCAAAATACCACAGTTGGGAATTTACTAAAACTGGAGCACACAAAATCTGGAGCAGTTATGCATAGTAACTAAGGATGTGAAAACCCAGGTCACCTGCAAAAAACTGTGACCGACCCTCCTTCCATCCCAATTAGTTGCCGCAGGGGGATTCCCCACCCATTCGTGACTTGTAGGTGCAGGGAAGGGAATGTCATGGTCGCACCTGATTGGGATGGATGGAGGGGTGTTAGTGACAGTTTTGAGCAAGCTTGGGTGAACTCCAACGAAATGAGTTTGCGTCAAGTCCCCACTTATTATCTTTAGCTTGTTCAGTTAGCCTCCCTGGCGGTCTGATTATTTTATAATTTTTTTCCTTTTCTGTTCTATCTTTTTTCATTTTTTTTTACTTTTAAAATTCCTGCCGGTTCCACCCCCCTGCGATGCGGACGCTCGCAAGGGACGGAACCCGAAAGACGTATGCCGGCATCGGCCGGAGGACACATCGGGGATCGTGGACAAGGTAAGAGACGTTACGCTGTAATCCCGAGTGTGGGTGGTTTACCGCTTTTGGTACTGAAAATAACCCCGAGCCACACTCGGGAATACCGCCAAGCAGGTTAAAGAGGAACTTAATCCACCAGTTTAATGTCTCCCAAATCAGTCATTGTCAAGGCTTGCCAACTGTCAAGGTTGTGCTTATTTCTGCTCTCAACTTAAAGGAGAACTATGAGATGAGTGATTTCCACTCACCTCATAGTTCTAGCCGACCTGTGACAATGAGACTGTCACAGGTCGCTCAGTAGATCGGGAGGTGAGCGAACACCTACTGGGTTCTCTCACCTCTCGATCCTGTCACGGCTCTCTGCCGTGACAGGGGGGGGGGCTGAGTTCCCTTGTACAGCTGGCTCTGCCTCTAGATAGGCAGAGCCAGCTGTCACTCACGCAGCGGGGCAGATCTCGAGGTCGGGATCCGCTCCGGCTGCGGCGGCTCAGTAGATCGCGAGCTGTAGCTCGTGGTATACTGAGCTTAGGGTAACGGGAGGATGCTAGTTTGTGTCCTCCCGTTACCCTATGGAGAACTATGGGGAAAAACACTGACCCCATAGTTCTCCTTTAACATTCAAGCCCTCAAATGGCTGTTGTGATAGCTGATCACATGCATGGCTGCCAATACAAATCATGGGGCCCCATACAGCAGGGGTGGGCAACTGCGGCCCTCCAGCCGTGCTTCAACTACAAATCCCATCATGCCTTTGGGAGTCATGCCTGTAACTGTCAGTTTTGCACTGCCTCATGGGATATGGAGCTGGAGGGCCGCAGTTGCCCACCCCTGCCATACAGGATTCCTAACAGGGGCCCTAACGCCTCCCAGCAAGGGAGCGGTAAAAGCAGACACAAGTTCACTGAAGATCACTTTTCAGAGGGCGGTGGAAGCTGCCACCCATTTGAACGAGGTCTCAAGTTCTAACTTCTTCCCCCCTCTTCCTGTATATTAATCTGCTAGCCTAGGCAGCACCGTGCAGCCCAAAACTTTAATTTCATTGTCGGAAACCTTGGCTCCTGCCTGAGTGCAACTGGAAATTATTAAATGGCCCCCTCTCCCCCTGGGCCTCATCAATTCAGCAGGGGGACCTGGGGATAGAGGGAATTCTTTAATTATTTTCAGCCACACAGGCGGAATAACTTGGGGTCCACAGCTCCCGACAATTAAATTAAACTTCCAGTCTGGGCCGGGCTGCCTGTGCCAATGGATTGCTGTACAAGAAGACGTTACAGCTTTTCTTTAATTGCTGGGAGCTGTGAGATCCGTGGGCAGCGGGGTTACTCTGCCTGCCCTCTTTGCCCTTGGTCCCCTTGGTGAACTGATGGGGCCTGGGCCCTGTAAAAGAGGGTTGGCTCTACCACCCTATCTGCAGCCCTGAACACATATGCAGTGTCATGGCAACCGCAATCCAAATGCAGGCAATTATGGCACCTTCCTTGGCTATAAAGGATAGGAGGTTGTAATTTCACTTTAAGCTTTGAAAATGAAAGCTAGAAGCTGATTGGTTGCCTTCCACAGTTGCTCCAGATTTTGTTTGCTCCAGTCTCAGTAAATTCCCCTCCGTGTGTTTTTGTGCAGTGCATTTTGAAAGCAAAGAAAAAGGCACAGGGACTTGCATATTGGGATAATGTCATTCATAGGTCAACCTACTGAAGTAAAGGGGCAACCCTATACGTGATGCCTAAAAATGCATAATATATGCTTGCATACAGTAGCACCAAGTGTCAATGACGTTTGGTTTATCATGTGTAAGGGTTCATGCACATGGGCAGAAAAAGCTTTTTTATGCCTCAGAACAATACAGCTCTATGGTAGCTAAAGGGAGCAACCAATCAGCATCTATAAAGATATATACTGATTGGTTGCTATGGGCAACTGCACCAGTTGAAATGGAACTTTTCTCAGACTTTTTTTTATTAATTCCCCAATAGTGTCCATAGACATTGTGGCATTTAGATGTGTAATCTAGGGCAGCGCTCACAAAAGTCAAAAGAAACTTGCCCCAAACCTGCGTTTGGAGAGGAAAGTACTGGTTAAATGTACTCACACGCATACAGGCTTACGCACATAAATTCATTATAGTGGCTAGAATAGATGAATGTTATAGCCACTAAAATGAATTTATGTGTGTTCACTTCTAAACACTGCACATGCATACACTCAAGTAGTTTACTCGCCATTAGACTTTTCTTTCTTTTTTTTAAGCGGAATCTTTCTGCCAGCTTCTAGCAGCACGATCCAGTGGATATACAGTAAAACCTTGGTTTACAAGTAACTTGGTTTGAGAGCGTTTTGCAAGACAAGCAAACATTTCTGAAAAATTTTGCTTTGATATACAAGCAAATGTCTTGCAAAAAGAGCAAAATTTTGTAGAAAAGCACCACCCGAACAAGGCTGTAGCAGTGCGAGCGCTGAATCTGTTTAACGACAATGCAATGTCACATTGGATAGATTCCTTGTTAAGGTTTCACAAAAAGAAAAAGATTACATTGAGCCAAGAGATAGCAGTGATTCCATTAGTGACAGTAAAAGTCATCCTACACAATAATCCTCCTCTCTCTTGTCCCCCTCACACCGGCCACAAAAGGTACCTGTAATTGGTTTATTTTTCTTTATATTTTATATGTTATTATATTACAGTAAAGTATTGTAATCATTTTATATGAATATTTTTGGGATGTGGAACGAATCATCTGAATTTCCATTATTTCCTATGGGGAAATTTGCTTTGATATACAAGCGCTTTGGATTACAAGCATGCTTCCGGAACGAATTATGCTCGTAAACCAAGGTATTACTGTATGAGTATTTAATGTGTGCATGACCCTAATAGTTAAGTCGATTTGGAATTGCTGAACTGGGTATCATAACATAAATATTTATTGTTACAGTTTGATGTCTATCAAAATAAATTATACACATTTTTCTTGCATTAGGTATCAAATATTTATAGATTATTTAAAGCCTAACTCAAGCCAAAACTTTCTTTTTCAGTTTTTGATAGAGTGAATAAGAGT
>NW_017308843.1:16931-69037 GCF_000935625.1 Nanorana parkeri | reverse complement strand
GGGATAATCTCACTTCCTGGTGACACCAGGACAAGAAATGAGAGGGTGCAGGTATCACCCGGACAGGAAGACAACACTAAAAACCTGACACATGTTCTGATCCCTCCCCACTCTGCTAGAAAAAGCCCATTTGCTACCTCTTTCTCCATCTGAGAGACATCCTATTACTTCCAGTATTTGGGACAGCCTATCACCAGGATAGGAAAAAGGGTTAATCGCCCCTATAGAGACAAAGAAAGCAATAAAAACCTACATCAGATTAAGGGAGTGTAGCTCAAAATCACAAAGACAGAGGTTGGTATCTGTATTCCACTTCAAATATGATATCTATATTCTAATGCAACTTAGACTTTTTGCATAATTTCACAAACTCATCTTGACTCCTACATGCACCCCAACAGTCAATGGCCACAAGTGGTCACAATATAGCAAGGTTTGGATGGAGGAATTAGACCTTTTTTATTTATGCATTTTTATTAATGGAGGAAGAAGACCTTCCTCCACTGCGACCAGTTGTGACCGTTAACCACAGAGATGAGCACACCAAACAAAGTTCGATTTGCAGAAGGTTCGGTGAAGCCAGCAGGTCAAGTCTGCAAACCCCCAAAATATTGCCAAACCCTATTGTAGTCTACGGGAGCCGGATCTTGCTATTTCTTTCTGGCCTTTTTCATGACTAATTTGCAAGATGCCATTAAAAAAAAGTGCATGAGTAGCTGGGCACTGCAATGGTGGACATGTACCATTATGAAATATCGTTCATTAATATCGTTTATTATAAAATATTGTTCAACGGGGAGAGGATCTTTTAATGTTGCTCAAAGGTATATATTGAAAATACACAAATTGTTTAAATAACATGCTTGGAGGATTCCTTAAAGGAGAACTATGGGGTCAGTGTTTTTCCCCATAGTTCTCCTTAGGGTAACGGGAGGACACAAACTAGCATCCTCCCATTACTCTAAGCTCAGTATACCGCGAGCTGTAGCGCGCGGTATACTGAGACGCCGCACCTGGAGCGGATCCCGACGTAGATGACGGGATCCGCCCAGCTGCGTGAGTGACAGCTGACTCTGCCTACCTAGAGGCAGAGCCAGCTGTACCCACCCCCTCCCCCGTCCGTTCCGCCAGTCAGCGCTGGCAGATCGGAGCGGGGAGAGGGGAATCCAGCCCCTCCCCCTGTCACGGCAGAGAGCCGCGACAGGATCGAGAGGTGAGGGAACCCGGTATGTGTTCCCTCACCTCCCGATCTACTGAGCCGACCTGTGACAGTCTCATTGTCACAGGTCGGCTTAGAACTATGAGGTGAGTGAAAAGCACTCACCTCATAGTTTTCCTTTAAAGCTGCAGGTGAAGTTAGGGAGCAGCAGGATGCAATTATTTAGAAGTGAAATATTTTGTTTACAAACAGCAGCCGAGGATGTGTCATTCAGCGGCTGTAGAATTACTGCTGCTAAATGATAGATCCCTGGACGGCTTCTGTTGGTCAACAAACCAGCCAGGAATCTGTCATTTAGGCCTCATTCACACTGCCGCGCGTATATGTGCGTACACGCATATTGTACCATATGCAGCATATGCAAATAAATGGCTCCATACACATAGCTGTGTATGGAGCCTTATATTTGTGTAGCGTAAAAATGAGCAAAAACAGAATGGAACCGAGATGCGTCCGGGCAGCGTATTTCTGCGTATATTACGTGCATATACGCGTGTTTGCGCGCGTATACGCGCGTACAGTTCATTAAAATTTCTATTATGAATGATGCATTCTGGGATTGCATATAGTGCACGCATATACGCACATACGTGCGTATACATACACGCATATACGCACGTACATACGCGCATGTACGCGTATATACGCAATATACAATTTTGCTCTTGCATTGTGTGTGAATGAGGCCTAAGTGGCGGAAGTACTACCGCCAGCCGGGGATGCAGGGTCATATCATTGATTAAATATTTTGTCAATGACATCACCCAGTATCCAAGGCTTGATATTTGACATTCAGCAGCCAGCTGGGGATCTGTCATTTGCGACAGGAGAAGCTGCATCATTGTGCAGCAGTTTGTTGTGGTGGCAGGAAATTTTTCCTTTAGATGGCTGACATCTCACATCCTATACCTAGGAACTAACATAACTGCCATTCTCTGTCTTTGAACTCAACTTTAGTCCTTTGGCCAGAACAAGCAAAGCAGATTTGAGATGTTGGGACAGAGAAACATTTACTTGGCTTGGCCGTGATAATGTTATAAAAATGAGCATGCTACCAACTTTACTATACCTCCTACAAACACTGCCAGTTGAACTTCTGCCATTTTTCTTGTGAGATGCACGGGCCCAATCCTTAACATATATATGGGCTGACAAACAGGCACAAATAAGCAGATTCATACTGACCCTCCACAAGTTGAGAGATGAAATTGGGTTTCCTGACATGGTAAAATATTACAAAGCCACCCATTGCACCAGACTAGTAGATTGGTGTAGACAGAAATACTTTAAACCTTGAATTCAATTAGAACAAGTCCTTCTTTGAACTCCTCTTGCCAGTTTGCACTGGCTAACTCACCCCTAGACTGACAGATAATAACCCGTTTATCAGCCTTACAATAAAGATAGTGAAATCCCTCTTCCGAACTACTGCTCTGCCTCCCAAGACGAGTTCTTTGGCATGAACAAAATACATTATAATCTAGATTTCTTGAATAAAACCTGCCTGTTGTCTTCCTCTCAAACTGCATCCTACTAAAACAGCTTACATGCATTGCATGGAGGCAGTACAATATTTCTGGCTTTTTTTCTGTGAATTAATAAACTCTAATTTTAATTTCTTGATTAAAAACCTGGTTGGGCTCTCACTGTAAAATGTAGCCTAATTACTTGCATAGTGTTCATGGAGTCCGTACAATATTTCTGGCTTTTGTTTGTGGCATAGAACATGTTGATCTCATGGTTAAAGGTTGCCTGGTACCTCTCTCTGAAGCTATGGCCTACCAACACTGCTCGCATACTGTACATGAAGTCTGTATGATATCCTTGGAAACCTGTCTGGTCTGCGCCTCTGAAATTGCGGTCTAGTGACAAAAAGGCTGACATAGCGTGCATGCAGTATATTTCCAGCATTTGTCTCAAAAATAATTAGCTCTAATGTTTATTTCATTAAACCTGTCTTGTATTTCCATTTTGAACTGCAGCCTACTAAATCTGCTTGCATAATGTGCAGTGAGTCTGTACAATATTTCTGGATATTGTCTCTGAAATAATACACTGTAATTTGTATTTCATTATAAAAACTGCTTTTTTCTCCCTCTTACATTGCAACCTAATCAAGCTGCTTACATACTCTAGATCCACAGTACTATGTGTGTGGTTATTGTCTCTGAAATATGGCACTCTGATTAGTACAGGGTAAAAGTTCATCTATGGAATGTGGCGTTGTGGATTTGAAGTTTTTTTATGGACTCTGCTTTGACAAGCTTTACTATAAAACTGTTTTGCCACTGGCCAATTGCTACAGAGTTTAAAGCTTTAGCTTTATTTTTATTTTTTTTACAAATAATTTTATTGCCAAAATGGAAGCACACCAAAATTTATTTTTCTAAGAGAAAAAGTTTCTATAGTTTTTAGATCTGTTGTGGCTGCTACTTCGAACAGCCAATTGTCAAAAAAGGAAAACAATTTTCAACTGTTTATTAAATCACTGAAAACAGAAGCTACTTCTTGATGTTTAATAGATTTAGTTCCTGCAGAATCAGCTAACCCCTGAGCACTGGTCCTGTTATCTTGTTTTAGGGTAGCTTCTTTCCATTGCAGGGTCCTATGGAACCACCCTTGTGTGTTTTAGTAAGCTGTGTCTGCTCCCCCCATCCTCCCGCCTCCCTTCTCTAAGCTAGTAGATAGATGTAGGAGACTCTGATGTTGTTCTCAACTGGAAGTGCAGGGAAGACAATTTAAAAGAGTTGGAGCTAGCTGTTCTGGAACATTATGACTGTAAGTGCTTGGGCACAAATTTAAATAAATACTTTGCTGTGTAATGTATATTAGCTTGATCTGAATTCATTACTGAAAGTTTAAAAGTTTTATACTACTTTAAAGGTATTTCCTAAATGGGTAATAGAAAAAGATATGATGTTTTTTACCATGCCATTCTTAAAGTTACATAAAAAGGAGGATCCTTTTTATGTAAAATATTTTGTTACATTTTTATGGCACATGCTTCTCATATTTAAAAGGTGTGGGGAGGGAGTTGTTTGACACGTCAATTGATTTATGTAAGAGAACAGGATGTTGGATGTCTTGGCAGTGGACCGCAGCCCTTTAGCCTGGACATTGTGTCCCACAGGTCTCACATTTCTAAGGCCAGCTCTACTCTAGACCATACCCTTGTGTATCTGATTTTTTTTTCTGATTTATTTATGTTGCCCTGCAGAAGCTGTGTATCTCTGTTTCTATATCTCTAGGGAGGCAGGTGGTGGGACATCAGGGTTAGAGAGCTGACACTGTGCCATCAATTACAAATTTACTTTACACTGCACTTGTTACTGTACAAAAGAGATTTCATGTGCTATAAGGCTTTCATCCTGACACTGAATGAGAAAAGCTTTTAAAATATGTGATCCACTTTTACTTTCAAGGTCATTCATTTGAGGATGTCAAGGGAAATTTTCAGTAACGTGTTCATTGGTATTCATACAGACAGCCTCAAGTCTAAGTCTTCTCAATGTTACTGTAGAAGTTCAACGCAGAGAATGGTGATATGAACTTAAATCTGAACTTCAAGCAGATGTTAAAAACACAAATGAAGGCAGTTATGATTTAAAGTACAATTGTTATGAGAGAAAAATAGAGGATGCCATTGCTCATCTCATTATTTATTATCTGCCTTCAATACTTCAATATGACTCCATCATATGTAAAGGGCAAGTAGCAGGAAAGTCAGAGGAAATTCATATTTCCTAATTTTTATATAAGTTAAAGGGCAATGATAAGAATGAGCTTTGAGCTTGGGTCGACCATGAGTTTGACCTAAAATCTAGCTTGTCACAGTTTGTGTTAATGATGAACTAATAGGATTATTCGCCACCATAGCAACTACCAAGTAAGCAATTCCTGACTTTTGAACTGCTTAGGTGCTATTAAAGGGTCAATAATGGGGTTTTCTAATGTCTCAGCCCCCTCTTTATAAAGGTAAGGCTTTCCATCAGCCTTTTGTCAATGTATGTTGGAGGTGGAATAAATAGGGATAGTTTACATTGCAATTTCAAGAAGAGATCGTTACTGCTATACCGTGCTGTAAAAAGCTACATACAGAGCTACATAGTGTTTTATACAGTGCTGTATTGTGCTACATAACAGTGGATTGCAGTGTGGTGGGCAACAAAATGTAGAGTGTACCTCCCCTATAGTCACTCTGCTATGCAAATTGCATTTTGGTGGGTTTATTTAAAAAAAATTTGCTAGGGTCTTTTAATTTTGCCGGACAAAGTGGTGGTCGGGCCACACCTTCAAGCCGCAGGGCACATCTGCCTTTCTGTTCTGGCAGTGAGCTTGGTATAACACCAGTGCACACAGAGGATGTGGTGGAGTAAATAATCAAGCCTTCATCCTCCTCTTCCTTCTCCTAGGCAGTGTTATCAGCAGATGCAAATTCTGATTCTACAGCTAACTCTGCAGTTGTCCCAAAAACTTGCATAGAGAAGTAGTCTGAATTATTTCAGCACACCATCAGTAACTTGCTGCAGGAGGATGGGCTGGAATTAATTTTATCTGATGTTGAGGAAGAAAGCACCAGGAGCACAGAGGGAAGGTACAACAGGCAGGGAGATGCAATTCCCATTGATGTTCCTGCAGTTACACCTCACTGCCTAGTGCTGTCGAGTGATGAGAAAGGTGGGGATGATGAGGTGTCAACCTGTACCTGGGTGCCAGAGATTATAGAGGAGGTAAGTGAGGGAGAGGCACAACGTCTGCTGGGTGCAATGTAAATAGGAGCAGCTTGGAGAAGGGAGCAGCTACCCCATTCAATCAGATGGCACTGCCCCACGGGTGCATGCCACTGCTATCCTGGGTCTGCTCTGCAGAGCTCAGCAGCCTGGCGTCTGGCCTTTTTTTAACACATCTACTACAGAAAGTACCATAGTGGTTTGCAGTCTCTGCCTGCAGTGTCTTGCGCGTGGTATGACACATATTAAGCTATGCTACAAAAGTGTAAACCTTCTGATAGCTTTTAAATCTGTTGTGTCTACTGCCTGAAGAATTACCTAACAAATACTTTTTTTTCAAATTCAAATGAATCAGATTTCCAAAGCTCCTGCTGTCACCAACCTTTCTCAAAATATCCTAACCATCCTCTGAACTCCTCCCAAGACCTCCAGCTCTCTAGCACCCTCATCACCTCCTCCCATACTCATCTTCAGTATTTCTCCAGAGCTTCTCATGTCCTCTGGAATGCCTTACCCCAATCTGTCCAGCTATCTCCTACTCTGTTCATCTTTAGGTGATCCTACAAAACCCATCTCATTAGGGAAGCCTATTTCACCATATGCAAAAAATTTAACTTTTACTGTCTCCATCAGCTCATTCCTTCACAATTATTACCTTTTCATATCACTTGCCCCTCCCTTTTAGATTGTAATCTGTCACAAGATGTGCCCTCCTATCCCGATTTGTATTGTAAGTGTACTGTCTCCCCCCACACTGTAAAGTGCTGTTCAAACTATTGGTGCTATAAAAATCCATAATACTAATAATAATAATAATATTACGCTACATTGCCTTGCTAAGGATCTGGCCCTAGTTGTGGAATAAGGTCGGCACCTCTTGTTCAGTTAAAAAAAAATGAACTGGTAGGGAAGGGGGCAGTCTATGCAGCGTATAGCACCACTCTGAACAGTGGGTGCAACTTATCAAAAGTGTGTGTGCCCCAATAGGCATGATTAAACCAAAATATTTGTATTTTCTTATACAGTTTGGAAGGGGGGCCATCTAAACTGCTGTATACATTTACTGCTGAGATGCCTCTTTAGTTTTCAGTGCCATGGCATCAAAGACCTAACATAGCACACAGGGTCCAGCAGCTTCTTCCAGATACTGTAACGAGTCCCGAGGGTTCAGACCGCTCGGGTCTCCCCACATGCAGGGACGGCCGAATTGCGTTCCACGGTGGAACGCGGAAGCCGCTCGACTTACGGATTGCGGTGCGAGCGGCCTGCGTTCCACGGTGGAACGCGGAAGCCGGTCGTCACGGCAATCGACTCCTCCCTCATTCCTGGGCTATTTAAAGCCCCAGCTGAGGCAGTATAGTGTTCAACTATTGGAGTCAGAACGCCTACTGCCTCATTGACGCTGAACCCTACAACCTGCACCTCTGCCTCTATCTACCCTGCCTGGGAAGGACTCCCCCTGGACCATCTCTGCCTCTATCTACCCTGCCTGGGAAGGACTCCCCGTAGACCATCACAAGGACCTGCTGCTTGGTTACAGACCAGAAGCTCCCAAACGCAAGTATCCCTCCGGGGAAGCCTAAAAACCAGAGACTGTATTAAATACCTGAACTGTCCTTAAAGGGGAACTCCCTGGCATATCAGTAGTTTATTGAGACTGTATTGAATACCTGAACTGTCCTTAAAGGGGAACTCCCTGGCATATCAGTGGTTTATTATCGGATTACTACCTGTATTACTGCAAAACGTATCATCCAATCTCATTTATTGATATTAGGCTATGACGCAATAGCTCTGCATTTCTTTTTGGTTACATACGGCTGGGATGCTAGAGTCCCAAACTCCCCGTTTAAGATTGGGAGTGACGCCTGGGACTCGAACCTGTCTCCAACCACCAAACGCGTGCTACACTCCGCAGTTGTGATCCCCACTTGCCACTACAGCAGTCGTGACAGATACAGGGAAACTGAGCTTTTCTCAAGCCAGCTCAGCTGCACCTTCCCTTGCTGAAACAGGGGACACATTTCACTACCCACATTCATATTTCAGACACAGAGGGTTCTGTTTTCCCAGGTCGACACCACAGACATAGGGGCAGAATATTCCAAGTCACACACAGTCTCTTCAGTCAGTGTGCAAACCAAAACCCACAAGCTGTACACTAACAACACAGGGAACTGCTCAAGTCTCATTCCTGACCCATCTCGTGCCTTTCACTGCACACCCCAGATTTGCCTCACCCCTTTCAGTTCACACCCCAGATTTACCTCAACCTCCTCACTACATAACCAATATTACCTAACCCTTCTAAATGCATACGCCAAATTTACCTTACCCCTTTCAGTACATGATCATAGACCTGGGCACACCCCTATCACCCAAGTGCAAGACTGAAACTAAGCTGGTGGAGAGATCACAAAGCTCTTTCTGTGACCGGCTCAATGATACAGAGCACAGTAGCGTTTGCCGCTTACATTCCTCACATAACAGCCGCAGTCCTTGGTGCCTGGTAGGCTAGCATAACTGTGGCCTCCCATGCTTCCCATCCAATCAGGAAGCCGGGCAGGTGATCACATGACCACCTGCCAGGCTCTCTGCTTTATTACTTAAGAGATGGGAATCAGGGATACCCCAGGTCTGTGTTTGTAATATATATGTATATATATATATATATATATATATATATACAGTTGTGCTCAAAAGTTTTCATACCCTTGGAGAATTGGTAATATTTTTAAAGAAAACAAGACTGCAGACTGTGCAACGTTGCTCACTACTCCCAGGCTCCCTCTTATGGCCAAACAGGGAGCATCATCTGAGAGAGCCAGATGGGAGTTTCCTATCTCTGAGTGATGATATCACCCCCTCAGTTAAACCGCTCAGTCCAGTCTGACCTTGCCCTTGCGTGGTTTTACCTGCTAGGGCATTCCTGCTGCTCTGTGTATCATGATTCCCTGTATGACCCGATCTTGGCTGGCGTTCTCCTCTGGTTCCTGTTCCTGGCTTGTTCCTGACAATGCTGATCTCCGTGTTCCTGACCTGGCTTATACTACTACCCACCCGGCTACTGACCTTGGATTGTTCCTGTTTATGATTTTTGCTTGTTCCTGTTTACATTTTTCTCAAATAAATATTTTAACAAGCACCTCATGCTGGTCTGGTTTTCAATGTGCTCTGACACTCCACCCCGAAAAATGGGGGGGAATGGGGTCCCCCTAAAATTCCCAGCCAGGCCTTCCCCCCGGAAAATTACCTTGTCTCTGTGCCGATGGGGACAAGGGCCTCTTCCCCACAAGCCCTGCCCCGTTTGTTGTGGGGGTCTGCGTGCAGGGGAGCTTGTTTTCATTGGGGTACCCCCTTCAATAAAGGGGGTACCCAGATGCTGCCCTCTTGTGAATAAGTAAGGGTTAAAGGGCTAATCATTAACTAAAGGTTTAAAATAAATTGTAAATAAAGAGCCCATACTTTTGAAAAAATAATTTAATTGAAAAAAAAAACACAACAAAATTTTTTGACAATTCCTTTAATAAAAAAAAATCCTAATAATTGATCCACAGACGTAATCCTATAGTCAATCACGACATCCAGCGTTGTCCACGACGACAACAACTCGTCCTAAATAAAAAAAAAACTGCTGCCCGCCGCAAAATTACCTGCCAGCAAAAGGTAAATCGGATGCCTATTTGTTTTGATTTGGACGGCATCTGTCACATGTGTCAGCCAAATCAAAACAAATGGGCGGTGATGTCACAGGCTAATCTGCCCATTTGTTGTCATAGAATGGCAGGCTACTGTCCTCAAATGACCTGAGGACAGTAGCCTGTCATTCTGTGACAACAAATTGGTGGAGGCAGCTGTGATGTGTCTTCGGCTGTGTCTTCGGTGAACCGAAGGTCTGCTGCACGGCTATTCACAATAGCCCGTACAGCAGCCAAAGGCAGCTGAATGGCTCATCCAATATTATAAAGCCTATACTATACTGAATATTACCTCACCAGCCATTAGATCTCCAGTCATCGTGAGGGCAGCTTGAACATGGGGAAGCAAACCATTGCTCCTTTAGCAAAATGGCCACTTCCACAAATTGACAGTGTAGGACAAGGCATGGTTAGTCAGTAATGAGGAATAGCTCAGCTACAGGAATTCTAGGGAAATGCTAGTGTCTAGGCTTTTCTCTCTGCTTGCCTTTTATTGGGAACATCTTCCACAGTTCAGGTACTCTCTAATTTAACTTCAATTGCCAGTTACCAAGCACCAGCACTGTAAGGCCTGTGTGTACAGGCTTTTGTTCGTTTCAGAACTGCTTTCCTCCCAAAACAAGTCAAAAGGCAGACAGAGCAGCTTGATGCATCTTAGAAGGAGGTCTACTTTAGGTCATAAAGAGATCAACTGAGGGTCAAATATACCTATACGTTAACTTTGTTCTCAGGAACATATCAGAATGATCTCAAATGTGATCCAAATGAACCTGAACGCACACTTCTTGTGCCCGTTTACAAATCCACTTACCTGAAAATATCGGCTATTTTTCTTTGCTCTTGAATAGGACAATGGGTCAGCAAAGATAACATACAATTAGCATAAGCAACCGCCAGGGCCAGCATTAAAGTAAAGGGGCAAAACACAATTCATTTTAAAGCACCTCGGGCGTTGAAGGGGGCGGGCATACTTTAACACTACCTGGGACTGACCCCGCATTTGGGTGAAGAAGGGATAATGAAAGCTGTTGCAGCTAGAGGTAACTACACTTTATAGAGTCCCTTTAAGTGTGTTTTGCTTTTTTTGTGCACTGAGCTCAGTAAGTGCAATAGTTCAAGGGTCTACACATGTAAGGAACACTCTAAGAATCACAGCTACCTGTTCACAAGTTAGTCTTTGAAGAATGCAGAGTGCAGCACGACTGCTTTTCCATATCAAGCATCTCTGAAAGCTTCCTGATGTGTACAGGAAGATGTGATATGCACTGCTCTCTGTAAAGTCTTTTTTCCGTACTGAAGTAAAAAATGCTTTCCAGCACAGAGGTATCCATATATATTAGAGCGTTGCTGTATGTGCAAAATCCTACCACCCTTAGAACAACCAATGGTCATCAAACAAAGTTTTCTAAGCTGTCTATTTGATGCCAATGCCTACCCTACTGAGTCTTGGTCAGCAGTATTTACTAGTGCCCCATAGTCATTAGATGGTTACTCAATCAGAAGTCTATCATCTAATGTTCATGGTCACCCTTAAGGAGAAGTTTACATTACATTACATTACATTGAATTTGTGTTGGACGTATGTTTGCTTGATTTATGTGATTGTTATAAGACCAAGTTTTGCTACTCAGTACATTGGCATTAGTGCCCTTCTTACTACAGACAAATGTATTACATGTCTTCAAGCATATCTATAGCCAATAGCCAGCTATAGTTTTGGATAGAGCGGGGAAGGATTAGAGCTCCTGAATGCACCCTTCTAGTGCCCATTGACAAATCACTTACTTTAAAATATCAGCTATTTTTCTTTGCTCTTGAATAGGACAATGAGTTAGCAAATGTGACACGCAATTAGCACAAGCAACTGACAGGGCCAGCATTAAAGTAAAGAGGCAAAACACAAAAGTACCTTTGCCTCTTTTTTAACATTTACAAACTCCATCAGTGAGTTTGCATATCCACAGAAAGGGCACTAGTATGATAAACATGTAAGATATGTTTTAAAAAGACCTTATTTATCAAAGAGTTTTTTTTTCTAATATAAACTGTATGTGTTGCTCCCAGCCACGAGTCAATTATATTCAAACTCACTGTATTTTCCAGGCAAAATAATCTATAACTAATAGTTGAGGGAACACAGACAGTTCTTATTTAACAAATGGAATGTGAAGCCTTTGTGACACAGTGATTAATGTATATCTTGTAGGCAAAATTATTTTGGTATAGAAGTGTAGCTTGTCTGTTAGAAAGTAATATAGAAAACAGGAAATGTGGCTACATGAAAGGTATCTTTATAGTCAGGAAATCTGATACTAAATTATTAAACTGTAAGGTGAATCTCAGAATGCTGATGTATTTCAACTTGGGCATCCTTCACTATGATTTCTTTAATAATATGTAATTGCATTCCTCTGCCTGTGGGACAAATGTCCCATTTTATGAAGGCATTCTTGAGGGAGAGCAAAGGTCAAGAAAGTTTCCCAAAATGGAAAGGGAATTATCATAGTCATCAGTGTTATGAGATTAGATGATAGATACTACAATATGCTAAAATGTCCAACTGTCCAACACAGAGTTATCCAATAACGCAAAACCCAGTAATTTATGCTACCATTATGATGTTGATTCATCTACAAACCACCCATGTTTCTTGGACTTTACACCCATATTCCTGGAGAAAGGGATAAGAAAGTGAACTGTGCTTCACCTAGGTGCTACGTACTTGTACACAGTAGGATAGTTTACACTTCTTTAGTAGAATATTCTCATTAAGTGCTAATAGGAGGAGAGCCTAGGCTGTATACACATGTGTATTTTTTCTTAAAGTGACTCTGCCAAAAAATAAATCTGTACCTACTTTCATTGTGCCCTCTGTGCCCAAAGCCCAGACCGTTTGAGCCAGGCAAAGCTCCAGCTCTTCCTTGCAGTGATGGAGCCTGCCAACCCCATCAGTCTCCCACACATTACAGTTGACCAATGAGGTGGTCCATCATTGCAGATGGCCCAATTGAATGCTTGGGGAGTTGTAGAGGATGGGCATACTTTAAAGCTACCTGGGACTGACCCCACATTTGGGTGCAGAAGGCATAATGAAAACTGTTGCAGCTAGAGGTAACTACACTTTATAGAGTCACTTTAAGTGTGTTTTGCTTTTTTGTGCACTGAGCTCAGTAAGTGCAATAGTTCAAGGGTCTACAAATGTATGGAACACTGTAAGAAAAACAGCTACCTGTTCTCAAGTTAGTATTTGAAGAATGCTGAGTGCAGCACGACCGCTTTCCATATCAGGCATCTCTGAAAGCTTCCTGACGTATACAGGAAGGTGTGATGCGCACTGCTCTCGGTAAATTCTTTTCTCCGTACTGAAGTAAAAAATGCTCTCCAGCTCAGAGCTATCCATAAATATTAGAGCATTGCCAAAAGTGCAAAATCCAACCACAACCAATGGTCATCAAACAAAGTTTTCAAAGCTATTTATTTGATGGCAATGCTTAACCTTCTGAGTCTTGGTCAGCAGTATTCACTGGTGCCCCATAGGCATTAGATGGTTACTCAATCAGAAGTCTATCATCTAATGTCCATGGTCACCCTTAGGGAGAAGTTTACATTACATAACATTGAATTTGTGTTGGACGTATGTTTGCTTGGTTTATGTGATTGTTATAAGATCAAGTTTTGCTACTCAGTACATTGGCATCAGTGCCCTTCTTACTACAGACAAATTAATTACATTTCTTCAAGCATATTTACAGCCAATAGCCATCTATAGTTTTGGATAGGGCAGGGAAGGATCAGAGTCCCTGTCGTGTTTTACTGCCGTCGGAGGTGACATTGGAAAAATTACTTCACTTCCTGTCCGGTAAAAAGGTTGTCACAAGGACAGGAAGTAACGGGAACAGATTTTTTGTGGACTATCCCACTCAATGTTTCTGAAGCCTGACATGGACATTGTTTACTCTGAAGTATTATAAAACATGTAACCTATAACAAACAAACAAACAAACAAACATTATACCTAAACTACATAACAATTGAGACACTTTGCTAGGTAATGTAACTGAAGGCGCTATATTATCAGAGCTGGATCATCCACAGGGCAACCTAGGTAGGAGCATGATGGATGAAAGACCAGCTACAACCTTCATGCCCCTGCAGGAAACCAGGAGGACAGTTCATTGGTCAAAGCTGTGCACCAACCTGTCACTTCACAAAGGAAAATGCACTTGTGGGCAGTCAGTGGGCCGATAAACTAAGATTAGTGGTCGAGTTTGGATGCAAATTGTCGCATGGATCATTGTATTTAGGCGCACACCATCTCCAATAAACGAATTTGTTGCAATGCATATAGTTTATCATTATATTGACTTTCTTTTCCCATCATCCTCTTAGAGCACTTCTGAACTCTTTGTGGTGCCAAAAACTAATTCATTTTAGGAAACGTTACTTATTTGGTGCTGATTATGCAAGTTTTCTGCAAAAAGTCACAGTCTGGTTTTTTTTTTACATGTAACTCAATAGTCACATTTGACAATGATGTCCCTTATATTTAAACTATTATTTAATTTCATGCATTGGTAAAAGAAGCTTTTTGCGTGCCTAATATTTGGGGCATGAACAATAGCTTTTAGGACCCAGCGTCTGTTCAGTCCATGTCAGTACAGACAATGCAGATGGCGCAGCTTCCCCGCTTCTATGCAATCCTTATTAATGGCAAAGGATAGTTTGTGTGTAGGGGGGGCCACCCTATTTTGCATTAATGTTTCTCTGTATATTATGCAGTATGCTAACACAAGGCTTTTAAAATAGAGCTAAAGCTTCCTAATCATACATGCGCGTAGCTGTGCCTACTTTCGTTGTGCACTCTGTGCCCACAGCTACACCGTTTTTGTTTTAGTTTTTGGAGTGGAGAGGGTCAGGTATTAATTGCTGTCTCTGTCCCCATTATTTGTCCTTGGGCGTTATCACAGAGAGTGAAACTAAAACAAATTTTGAGTTGTCACTAGGACTGGAATAGAGGGGAAAATCTTTCAATGGGGGCACTAGTTGTGCTGAGGCTGGTGACAACCAGGGATTTCCCCTCACTATTGAGGTATTTCCTCTCCCTTTCTGTTGTGGCTATGTGACAGGAAAAGGAAAGGAAAAAGAAAGGAAAACTCCCCCAATGGGACACAGATGGTATAACCCACCCTTGCTCTATCCCAAATAATTCCACTTTAACAATAATTACAATGTCAATAATTATATATGATTATGTTTTACTTCATTTCTGTGACTCCTACACTTACATGTATGTGGGTACAATATGTTTTATGCAAGGTATCACCGAATTACATGTAAAATACTGCTGTACAGTATCTATATGTATATATCTATACAAAACAGAAATTGTGAGCCTTGTTGTCCCAGCACTTCATGGCAATCTTGTGGAGTATAGGTGGATGGAGAGTGTTTCTAAAAATACAGATTCATAAACTGCGTGTTTACTAGCAATGCTAGGCTGTCATATACAGATCATGTTTAACAATGTGAAGAGGGGCTGCAGTATAACACACTTGACCTTCTGTATACTATTTTAGTAATTTTCTTTGATAGTATATATTGTACGGTAAATGATAACGTCTTCAGGGCTGAGTAATAACTAAAAGCTATATGGCTGATGCAGAACGCAAACCTCCATATCTCATTCAAAAACATTTTGAACCTTCTGTCACCCTAAACACTCATGATAACTTTTAATCAAACTAGGCTAAATCCTTTTTTCAGTACAGAGGTTCAGGCAACAGATTACAGAAGGATAAAGAAATACGGAGGAGTTAGACGTAATTATGTCTTATCCTGTCCAGAATATAATGTACAGAACTAGTAAATATGAGAAAGGAGCATTTCTGACCAGACTAGAAGCAGCTGACCCTATTTCATTCCATATTGTTATGCCCTTCTTTTTGCTAGCCCCTATTGTACAAACTGAGTGGCTTTTGTCTAAAGTAGATGTAAACTCTAACTGAATGGAATTTAGTTTAAAGTAGAACTATGGGGTTAAGGCTTTTCCCCATAGTTCTCCTTAGGGTAACGGGAGGACACAAACTAGCATCCTCCCGTCACCCTAAGCTCAGTATACCGCGGCTACAGCTCGCGGTATACTGAGACGCCGCAGCTGCAGCGGATGCCGACAATTATGTCTGGATCTGCCCAGCTGCGTGAGTGACAGCCGGCTCTGCCTATCTAGAGGCAGAGGCAGCTGTACCCGCCCGATCCGCCAGTCAGCGCTGGAGGATCAGAGCTGGGAGGGGGGAATCCAGCCCCTCCCCTGTCATGGCAGAGGGCTGTGACAGGATCGAGAGGTGAGTGAACGCCGGTATGTGTTCGCTCACCTCCCGATCTACTGAGCCGACCTGTCACAGTCTCATTGTCACAGGTCGGCTAGAACTATGAGGTGAGTGAAAAGCACTCACCTCATAGTTCTTCTTTAATAAACAACTGGCATTTTCTTAATAAAATTCTTATTTTCACTAACTTTTATTCATGTCTGCATCTCAGTCTTGCTCATCTCCTGCACCCACTCCCTTTCTACATACATGCAGTAGAAAAATGACAGCATAGAGTTTCTCTGGGTGGTTTCCTAATGGTGACAACACTGGACCATGTGTAAAATGTGTTGAAATTAGCACTTGTATCTCTATCAGAAGTAGGTGTGACAGGCCAATGTTTGTGTACTCTCTCCCACCCTATAAAGAAAAACGTTGCCAAGTAATACTCACCCTCTCCATGCTTCAGCCCTGCCCCATGTGTTCTTCTCCAAGGTTCAGTGCCGGTCCTCTTCTGAGTTGAATAATGCACAGTGTCAAACTACTTCTTTTACGTCCATGGCATGAAGGACCAGCCCCTTAGGGATGCATCATCAGGGAGAATGCTGCAGAAAATGGCTCCATATTATTCAATTTGTTTATATTCATTACCCACCCACTGAGAGGGGAAGAAGAGGATAAAATGAACCTGTGATGTCATGTGACCAGACCAAAGACCTCAGGAGAAAAAGTATGTTTGTATGTATGTTTATTTTTTGTAAATGAAACAATCACCTTATTATTAAACTATTTGCATAAGATTACTTTCTTAAAGGCTAAGTTTACCATGTTTTGTGTTACACCCATATCTGGTTCTTCCCATAGGCTTCTGTATTCATCTTAATTCAGTGTGGCTGTGCATGGCTCCACCTGCACAACTGCATCATGAATTCACAGATCCATTCACAGGATCTGTGAAGGAAAAGACCACGAGTCCCATGTGTCACCACGGCAGAGGGACTCATTGGTCTCAATGAAGCACAAGTGCAGGGACGTCCCGTAGTCCCTTGATTACAGCATTGATTACCTCCAGCTCTTATAGCAGGTCTGCTCCCCGAGCATGGACCTGGGGCTGAGGGAATAGTCTGCAGGAGCCTGGGAATTGCGCCTGCGATCCATTGATTGCAATTGCAATGCTTGCAGGCTCCGACGCAAAAAATTAATAAATGCACATTTTTATTTTCAATTAAGGTGTGTACATTTTTTCATTTTATGCAAAAGGTAGACTATGCCTTTAACAATCTGCACTACTTTGGATACTGCAAGCAGCATGCTTTTTTCTAGTAAAATTTTTTTTTATAATAGTTACAGGCTAAATGGGAGACTGGGCTTGTGCTTTCTTTAGATTGCTATGCTTTAGCAGAGTCAGCCTGTAAACTGATCCATTTATGTCCATCAATTCATTTCAGTTTAATTTTATTATGAAAATATTTTGTATTGATTGCTTTTCAGATACATTTGTAAAAGGACTTTTCTACACGTCTGATAGCCTTTTATCTCTGTCAAGACAAGCAATATGTCGTAGGAATTGTTTTGCATAAACAAATTTGATTACAAGAAGACCAAGCTACTCATGTGCCAGCCTAGGAAAGAAAAATGACCTTTAAAAATGCACTGCTTTGTGTACACAAACATTATTATAAATATTGCTAAGCTGTAAGGAGATTTTAACTGGTATAGGGGTGTACTTTTAGCCATAAAACTCACGTGTTTCAAATCTGCAAAATGATGGAAACCTAGGGGTCTATTTATAAAAAATGTGCATATCCTTTCGTCCTGTAAATATCTGTGATTATTTGTTTTGTGTGAATAATAGCAAAAACAAATGTTCTAAATATATTATTTTTTTCAGGTTGAATGTATTATGATGCAATACTGCATTAATGCCACTAGAGGGAGCTGAGGAGCATAATAAATAAATACTTATTTCCTATGCTCCTCCTCGGCGAATACATGAACTAGCGATGTTCTTGTCGAACGTGAGATCCCTAATGGTCAGTGTGTGAACATGGAACATTTGACAGACCAATGCATGGACACCTATTCTGTTGCATTTCTTTGTTAGGGAGTAGAATAGGACTTTGTTTTTGGTTGGTGTACAGATCAGATAGATATGATGTGCCATGATTCTTGTGCTAATAGTAAAGTATATCACCAGTAAAATCTTCAACGAGTGGTCATTTTATTGATGTACACATGACTATACATAATTATTGTGCTGTCTGATAAATTAGTTATGTTTTTTTTCGTCTTGTTTTATTTTTTAGTGGTGTAATCACCATTTGATCAGAGTCAGCTATTGCTGGGTAAGCATAGAATCATATGTTGTTAGTAGACAGGTGAATGTTGTAGCCCAGGAACACTGTCATTGTTGAACAGGTCTTTTCCTTTAACCAGGGTAGATCAGGTCATGGTGATTTGATGCTGAAAGTGCAAACATAAAGTGAGCTGCCTGACTCCTAACCTAAAGAGGAACTTTACTCATATATATATATAGGGGCAGCAGCAATGTTGAATCCCCCGACGCCAGGAACATGAGGTTCCGGGCGCCGGGTGGCAAGTTATTTTCTCCATTAGCCCTGCTTTGCTTTTGCCCTCTCCTCGCTCCGCCGCTGAGTCTCTCACTGGCTTCCGTTGTGGTGAGCAGAGCGGCAGGGTTAAAAGTAACCCTGCCGCTCCGTGTATACAGCGAGAGGGGAGAGCTGTGCTCTTCCCCTCTCTGCTGTCACAGGAGTTCCAGCACAGTGCTCTGCTAGAACGCCTGTCCTGGAGGTGACAGGGACAATAAAGAGAACCTGTCACCTCCTGATGGGGGGGGGAAGGTGGGGTTGGCGGGGAAGGGGGGCGCATTGTGGAATCTGGCTTTGGGGCGGCAGGGAGAGTAAATCCGGCCCTGCATTATACATTATATAATTTGTTCCAAAGTGGACCCGGAAGTGGAAAAAAAAAATGTTAAGTAAAATAAAGATATGTTTGTTTAGCTAATGAATGCAACATGATTTCATATCAGCATGCAGAGCTGTATGCTGATGTGATTTTTAGTGACAGGGGGTAAAGGTCCACAATGCAGCAGCTGTAGAAAGTACTGCTGTCAAAAAAAGATGTCTGACACAGTGTATATAAAAACTGTTTTGACAGCATATACAGAAATACAAAGTAACATGTTTTATATCTACTCTGTTTCATTCATCTGCAGATCAAAAGGATGAGCTCTTCATATGATGTCAGTTAAAGGAGAACTATGGGGTCAGTGCTTTTCCCCATAGTTCTCCCCAGGGTCACGGGAGGACACAAACTAGCGTCCTCCTGTGACCCAAAGGTCAGTATACAGCAAGCTATAGCTCGCGGTATACTGAGACCGCCGCAGCCGGAACAGATCCCGACATTACTGTCTGGATCCACCCAGCTGCGTGATTGACAGCTGGCTCTGCCTATCTAGAGGCAGAGCCTGCTGTACCCGCCCCCTCCCCCGTTCGTTCCGCCAGTCAGCGCTGGAGGATCGGACAGGGGAGGGGGGAATCCCTGCAGGGAGCCGTGAGTGACAGTCACGGCTCTCTGCAGGGACATGATCGAGAAGTGAGCGAGCGATGGTATGTGTTTGCTAACTTCCTGATCTATTGAGCCGACGTTTGACACTTTCATTGTCACACGTTGGCTCGAACTATGAGGCTGAGTAATTTTCACTCACCTCATAGTTCTCCTTTAAAGCAACCTGACCAGTAAAAAAATAAATAAATTATAAAATGTTCCTATGTAACCCCTTTAAACCTTGATTTACCCTATTCAGCTCCAATTATCACCACCTTTCCTACCTCCTACCTACGTTTCTATTTTTGTAACCATTAATATTTAAATATTTATAATTTTTATTTATTTTGTCCGTTACTATTTTTATGTGTTGTATTATAAAATAAAACAGAATTTTGTGTATCTGGCAATATACAATATATTACTATATTATATTATGATATTAATATATTTTTGTTCTTGGATTTGAATATGCTTTAAGGTACCCCTAACATTTAACCCGAAACTTGACCCTGAAATGTAATCTTTATTATACAATCTGACCCTAACACCATACCCCAACCTTATCCCCTATCCTTAACCCTAAAGATTCACCCTTAAACATAACTAAATGTAGCACTGTACCACTTAACTCCCTTAAACCTAACCTTGACATCAACTGCATCTGTTAGGTTTAACCTAAGCCATAACACAAAGTCAATATCCCAAAATCTCTGCCGACTTTTTCATTGCCTTAACTATTGTGTGTTTTTTACACTCTTGTGACAAAACAAAACAACCCCAAGGTACTGCAACCAAAAATCACAGATTTGCATTTCTTAAACTGAGGACATTATCTATGGCTAATAAAATATTGCTAAATGTCCCTGCTTTAGGGGGAGAGTAGTATTAGAAAGAATTTCCTAGGCACAAGAGGTTTTCATCTTTGGTGGGGAGCCCTCAATCAGAACAAAATAAACAAAGGTTTTGAACCATATAGTATTCATATGACTGGTTCACTTTTGTTCTTGGGCTTCCTTCTGGAGATGACCTCATCTTCACAAACCAATTCATTTCTAATGCATTTTGGGGCCTTCCATATTTAGAAAGCAAGTGTAAAGAAATGCACTGCATTTTGGCCCCACCTTGAACAAATTTGCCACAACTAAGCTCACATTCTTTAAAGTCCAAGCAAGATTCTTTTTCCAAGCCAGCATTTATGTTGGATGCACCCCAGAGCATCATCCACGACCACGGTGACAAGATGTATATGCCAACTCTGTCCATGTACCAGGGTTATTATGAGCATGTCTTGCTCTGTACTTTGGACTTTTCATTCATTTTTTACATGGATGTCATAGCAAGTGTGCAGAGACTTTCCATGCTTTCCAAGAAAAGCGAGAAGCAATGGCTATAATGTGCTCGGACAGAACCTCATACTCTGGCATGAAGCTCTACCTATTAGCATCCATCATAGCTTAAATTAATCCACTAGTGTCCATGCGCAATCAGAATATTAGTGGATTCACGCTTTCCTTTTTTTCATCCTCACTTTTATTATCTCGATTATACCAAGCTCTGCATGGTCAGATGTCATTCACAGTGTGTGTTTTTGTGCAGAGCCTTCATTTGCTCCAAATCATGTAATGTATGGTAATTCTGTATTGTACAAGACAGTATAACATTATCTTCAGAACAGCACAGTGGTATTTGTTTTACGTAACCTTAATTTCACCTAATTTCATTACAAGTTCCATTGATTAGTCACTAATTAACCACTAACACCTTTCTAACAATGTCTTTAATGATCACTGGACCATTACATGTAGATGTGAATGGCTTCAATTTTACATGCTCCCTCACTGCTACAGTTGTGCATGATGCACAGCCAGGGCAGCACTTAGTTGTCCAGCAATCTCTAAACTATAACTATATAATTATTGACCTTACCTAAATTAATTTTATTATGTTTTAGGCTCCAATTTGGTACACTATTTAAATACATTTCCTACTTATGTTATTATTTTAAACTGTCAAATGTACAAACATTTTTTTTTTAATTTAGGGATTGCATGAGGTGTGCACCTTATTGCATGGATATGGGCACAGGGATACCAAGGGCTTCCATGCACAGAAACATGCTCATTTGTACAAGCAGCTGGCTGGCATAATTTTGTGTATAAAACCGGTAGAGGCTGATTTACTAAAGGAGTTGTTCAGATGAAATAGGTAAACAGGGATTTGCTTTTCACATGATTCGATAATTAAAGTCACAAATCAAAGTTATTGTGTGCACATTCTTAACTCCTTTAGTAAATTAGCCTCAAAGTCTCTAGGACAAATGATGGTGGTGACAGTCACTGCAGCTCCCATTCACCATTTGCAGAAAGTGATGTTGTTATGGTGCTCCCTAGCAGGTGTTGTGCATTGTCTAAGTGACAGTTGGTCTTCATAAGAGCTCCTAATGGAGTTGATGGGCCAGGGACCCTAATGATCTTGGTTTTCTTGGTTGCAAACTAGCACAAGGTCATGGCCCCCAGATCACACCACCAAGGGGGTAACTGGAACGGAAAGGCTATGGTGTGGAAACTGTTCACAAGCCAGTAAGCAAGAGAGATTTCAGGTCCAGGCATAGGGTATGACAGGCGGCAGGCAAGAGAGTGCACAGGTCCAGGCAGAGTTCTTGGCAGATGGCAGGCAAGATTATAGTCAGGTCAATACAAGCCTGCAAAGGACAAGCATACAGATAAGTAGTCCTGTCAATCTGGTTCAGCAATGGGCAGGCGAAAGATTTAATTAAAAAAATCTCTCTGGCACTCTAGGGTAGCTGGCAAGAAGTCACAGCACCAGCCACGGAAAGGAAAGTGTTTAAATATGTTTCAAGCCATTGAGCATGCCCAGCATTAAGGGATGCATGTTAACATATGCAAGCTGATGCACGCTGACATGCACAAACACAAGTATGTTTGCACGTACGTGCCTGACTTGCTGTACCCAGAAGGCCGTGATCTGGCTTGAGGTTGTGACATGTGGTATAGGAGCAGGACGAATCATGCCCCTGGCTGAGCATACATGGATCCTGGAGGTTCTGTAACAGATGTGATAACCCCCCTGCCTCTGTTTTAAACATTGGTACAAGTGCTGCTACTTCAAGTGCAATAATGGTATGAAGTGGAGTAATTTGTGGAAGCCCCCACTATTTGTACAAGGGTATGACTGAACTGAGTAAATAGTACACAGTTCTAGAGCCCTATGAAAATTTTTAAAATATGGATGTGGTAAAGATTGCTTCTACTTTAAAACAGCACTTGCTGAACTTCTGTAAACAAAACAATTAAGTGGTATTGATGCTGCTGTTTTGAACTATCATATATATTGAAAAGCACTACTAAAAAACACCATGTAACTGGCTAAAAAGGTCATTTGGTTCCATTCTGAGCAAAGATATCAATATGTAGACCTAGAAATGTTGTGAGCTGTAAATTATAAGGAAGTTATAAATAGAAAAATAATTTGTCTGATTAAAGTATAAATTTTTTCTCTTTACGTAAATGTTCTAGTTCCATGTCAGTAATTCTGCACCTTGTTTTTATTATTCCTGTTTCTGAAAATACCTTGCTGTGTCTCTGCACTTATTTATTATACTTTTTTTTTCTGTAGTGAACTATAGAGGAAGTGGTATGCATTCACTATAAATACAAACTGAAGAAAAGTAAGACACAATTCAACACAACAATAACTCATTTAAATCACGAAATATAAATGGTGATTTATAACCACTTTGATGGCATACATATGTTCTTATTAAGCAATTATTTACAAAACTAATATCTCAGTTTAAAGAGATGCTAGCAGGCTGGATTATTATTATTATTAATAATAATTGCTCACTGTCATTATATTTGTGGAATGCAGCAATGAGATTTCCTTTAAAAAATTTCTAGTCCTGTTTCCTGTTTCTCATATATCCTCTTGCTGTCTAACCATGCTTTACTTTCTTCCCTGTCATGTACCTGATTCTTGGATGATTGTAGGTTCATTGTGTTCTAAAGGTACACTTTGACATAAAGTGATGATCCTGAGTCAGTGAGATACCCACAGGCACTGCTGCCCAACAGCTATCAGGGAAAAAACCTTGAATGTTGCCTATTGTGCTTTGGGTGCTCCCCTTAAAAACACAACACTTTACGGCTGGGTTCACACTTAGGCGTATCGAATATGCGCATTTGTCGCGCGTTTCGTGACGCGCGTTTTTACTGCAATTCACGGTAAAAAAAACGCTCGACAAACGCACGTTTCCGAGGACTACTTGGCTGTATCCCAATGGAAACGCACAACAAAAACGCCCCAAAGAAGCTCCTGTACTTCTTTGGACGTAGGGCGTTTCATACGGCCAGGTGTGAACCATACCCATAGGAAATAATGGGATTTCGGTGTTTGAGCGTTTTGCAGAGCGTTCGAACGCGCTACAAAACGCCCAGGTGTGAACCAGGCCTAATATAGTTTTCAAAATAACACATTCGCTTTATAGCAGGCATAAGAAGAACTAGGAGCTTAACCTACAAGGCTTTCATCTAGCCATGTAGCTGCTGGGGTTTGGCTACATTGTGTTTATACCTAATTGCTTGAATTTCTGGATACTTTTTCCTTAGCTCTCGGCTGCCCTTTTTGACTACCTTTGATGGACCTCACTGCACTGTAGTCTTCTCTGGAGACTCCACATGCTTGTTTCAGTGTCTTTATTGAACCAGTCATTCCGTCAACTTGCAGCAGTGTGGTTGTTAGCAAGCATCAACACACTTAAGTATGTTAGTTCATGGATGCAACTCTTTATTGTTGTAGCGCTCACCCCCCGAAGGAGCCGCTGGATGACCGGTCTTCCATAGCCTGTCTAGAGGTTTTTTAGCAACCTGGATGCCCCAATAGCACTTACCACCCTTCTGTGGTGACTGATAAAGCTAAGATCCAGACTGTAGATGTGATTCTGAAAAACTTCATAATTGGGAGAGAGGTTTAGGGCTTAGGACATCCATAGCAAACATAAGACAGAACAGAACTCCATAATCACCAGTTCCCTTTCAGTATTCCACATAGGGTTGCCACATTTTCTTCCAGCGAAACCCAAACACTGTAGCGACTGACGGAAAATCTTTTTGGGAGAATGAGTGGTGGCTTATTCATATGTAAATAGCACCATCCATTAATATGTAAATATCACAGGTGAGATTATTTTCAGGGGGGGCTAGTAGCCCCTATCTTAATTTTGGTTGCCCCTGTCTGCCTGACATCTTGTGTCCGGGTTTCAGCTGCCATGAAACCGGAACACAGCATTCAAAACCTGGACTGTCCGGGTGAATCCTGGACAGGTGGCAACCCTAATTCCACAGTGCAGGAACAAAAGGAGCACACTCTGTAAATGGGTATGTGAGCAACAGCTGATAAGGAATAGGCATGAAATCTTCAGTAGGAAAGACAGCAGACTTCCTCCTGAGGTTCATTCCAGTACCAGGTACCTCCAGCAGCCATCAACTTCCTTGGTTCTCCTCCTCAATCAGTATTAGGCCTCTTCCAGGCTTGAGGCCTAGCAAAACATTTCCCACATTTGATAATTTCCACCTCCACGCCTATGCCTGGGGCAGGCTAGACCAGCACTGACTCAGGACTGAGCATATGTCAATTTCCCTGAGTAGATATGCACTTCCCCAGCATGCACCACTGGCCATGAAACCACCAGTGATTGGCAGGTGAGCCACACACACTCATGATGTTCCCTATTGGCAGTCCCACACTGCAGAATGGTCACACCCCACTCAGGCAAGTAAAGTCAATGTCAGAACACCTGAAATTAACTAGATAAATTCCAACTATAATTCAGCTAGACTGACTAAAGCTCTGCAAACACTAAATTTCTAGTAGCTACTCCACTGGTGGTAGGGGCTACACTGTGCTTTGGACTGACCTCAGATGCTAGCCTCATGTGCGGTGACCCTGATTAAACTCTGCCTGCCCTGATCCCTATTTTGCTCCCTGACTGTGTTTGCTCACTGCTTTGCTTTTAACACTCAGCTCTGGTGACCTCCAGCATCTGATTGCACCCATTCTACATGGCTGGATATATACTGTAGCTATCAGCATGGTTACCCTTCAACCCTCTTTCCAGGGGACAGTCCCTGGAGCTGTTCATTTCAGGTGAATCACTGCCGCAAGGCACCCAGGCCACAGGGTGTTCCAGGTCTCAGTTCAGTGACCGTCCTTACTTCTGATGATGCACTTCTGATGATGACTTCTGAACTGCTGATGCACTGTTAATGGCACATTGCACTGTTTCCTTTTTTTGTAGTTAAATCTTTATTGAATTGTCACAAGTGACATCTGGTAAAGGTCTGGTAGTAGGTCTGTACTGGGGGATATTTGGGGGGTAGTCTGCATTATGGGGGATTTAGAGTGCAATCTGTACTGGTGGTGTGGAATAAAACTGAGAGGAGGGGGTAATTTTTGGTTCTACTGTATATGCTGGCCTGTACATTACTTATTCTTGATGTATTCTGACCTCTACACACTTCTGACCCCTGCCCTCCATTCATTACATACTCCTGACCCCTGAACTCCTTATGTTATGTACTCTTGACCCCTGCACTCCTTGTGTTATGTACTCCTGAACCCTACACTTTTTGTCTTACACACTCCTCACCCCTGCACTCTATACACTACATAATCCTGACTCCTGTACTCCACCCATCACCTACCCCTGACTCCTATACCAAATATGCTACCTACTTCCTGCACTCTGTGTGTCTCATAATCCTGACTCCTTCACCATGTGCATTACATATATCTGACCCCAGCAATCTGTGTGTTAAGTACTCCTCACTCCTGCACTTCTTTGTGTTATGTACTCCTGACCCCTGAACTTCATGTGCTATGTAGTCCTGACCCCGGCAATATATGTGTTACACACTCCTGACCCCCTACACTCTGTGTGTTACTCACTTTTGATCCCTTCATTCTGTGCCACGCATTCTTGACCCCTTCACTCGGTGCGTTACACTTTCCTGACCCCTGCATTACGTGCTGTTGACCCATAGCAGATTAGGCTTGGGTTTTATTTACCATATTCTTTCAGCTGCTTCCACTGATCATATTTGCAATTTGGCTGCATCCATGATTCCCATCCTTTACCAGACGGCTCAGTAAGAAGTTTCATTTAGACAAAGGAACCTCAAATCAAGCAGCTTATGCAGTGCCGTCTGTTTATCCTACCCATAGTTACCTGGAAATTGTTGGCTATATAATAAATGTTTATTTGCAAAACAAAAATTGTATATAGTTAGGAAAAACAGATATAGAACAACAGTAATCCAAAACCATCATAATTACCCTTTAAACAGCCACTGCTGACTGGATGTTGTGGACTACTATTGCTACTAAACATGTTTATGGTGGACCTGTGCTTTGACTATTCAGGGTAAAGTAACAGGTTAAATGAATTGCCTATCAAAAAATATAGACAGATAACTCTAATTTCAGTTATCCAAAACTGAAAGAAAAACAGCTATTTATCATTCCTCGGTATCTCTTCTGTCCATAAATCTACTGCAAACACTGATTTGCAGTATTTCCAACCTTATAATTACAGAAACAGTCTCAAACAAAATGCCTTCTTAGTTGCATGCATTTGAGATTTCTGCCCCTCCTGCTGATATCTTCCCTATGCTCCCTTGCTGTCCAGTTAGCCTGTCGAAGCCAAACAGGCAGAACCTTTGAATAATCCATAGCTCGGTATGTTTGGTATAAGCATTAAATTATTGGCTATCAAGAAAAATCAGTTATCTGCTGTTTCCAACAGAGCAGTGACTGCAAAACTTGCTGGCAACACTTTGAAAAATATAAACATGACATGACTCATTTGTTAAACCTAGATACAAATAAATAATTATTTTTTTTGGCAGGAGATCCATAGAAGCACTTATTAACATTAAAGTAAATGTGTACTTTGCCCATACAAAAGAACAGGTTCATTTTACAGAAGGAACTTTACGTAGCATACACTTAGTGTCCCTGTCCCTGTACCTTCTAGGTATGGGGGAATATTTTCCCATCTTCCCCTACAATCTAGTATGCAGGTCTTGAGTGAGAGTTTGCTGGGCCCAAGCGCTATTACTTGGGAGTGAGTGGATTGTGCATAGCCCCAAGTAAGTTTTGACTTGCAGATAAAGAGGTGGGCTGGTGTGGTGGAGTATCAAACAGAAGGTATGTACACTCCGGTCAAAGGCCAAGGTAAAGTGGACCTGTTACTTTGCTTCCTCCTCCCCCAGTTTGCTGAATCTCAGCTGACAGTCCTGTCTTTAAACACTTTAACAATGAGCCCCTCTTGAACATTTAACGAATTCTGCTGTTTTGCTGATACTCACTCCATGGCTCGCACCAACAATCATCCCACGTTCAAAGGCTGTTAAATCGCGTTGTTTACCCATATCTTCAGAAAAAAATCACTTCTACTGTCGTGGTAAACAACCTGCTTCCCTATTTATAATGGCTTGGACCTCTAGCAACTTCAGCACTCCGGTCAAAGGCCAAGGTAAAGTGGACCTGTTTAAAGTGGACATGTTACTTTGCTTCCTCCTCCCCCAGTTTGCTGAATTTTTTTTTCGTGACTGAAGTTGTGCTTTTGGACAAGCCTGTACTAAAGAGAAACTTGACACTGTATAGCAGGCACCCTAACAATGGTCATACAGGTCATAATTGCTGTACAATCTTATTTACATCTGCCAAAACTATGTAATATAAGGGACAACCAAAAAACCTTTTCTATTTGTATCCAGTCAGGCAGGTCCTTGCACTATATAGTTGTTGTAGAACTAAAGGAGATTGTACAATTAGATGGTCATGTCTATGGCCAGCTCAAATCTCAAACTTATACTATATCATCACCACACACCTTCCCAGTCCACCACTGCAACCCTCTGAAAATGTTGTGCAAATAAAAACTTTAAGAAGTTCAGTATACTCTTACAGTAGATGTTAGTGGTGAGGGGAACTCTAATGTGTTATATGTTAAGAAATGATTGTTGTGGTCAGTCAAAGCTCTTCATTTAGTAATGCTAACACTGCTCAAGCTATTCCTACTATGTAAGCGTGTGTGTGTGCGACAGCGGTGTTAGACTGCTGCAGAGGGACCGCTGTGCTCTGTGTATGTGCAGCCTGCTGAACGGATCAGGGATTTTGGACTGGTGCTGCCGCATAATTCACTATAACAGACATTTAAGGCAGTTAAAACATGTTTTTCTGCACCCTCGATTGAACTGCTTCAGTTTCAAGCAGGCTACCATTTGTCTTTAAGATTTCTAAAATTATAAGCTATAGCTGCTAGAAATCCAAAGCTTATTGTTCTAAAATAGGCAATTTGATAGTCCATAGCCCAATGCATTTGATGTGTGCATACATTTATTGACTGTATAAAGAAATCAAGTCTGTTGTGTTTCCAACAGGGCAATGACTGCAAAAAAAAAAGAAGCTGGCACGCTACATAAAACTATAAACACAACAGGATTTATCTATTGAACCTAGATACAAATAAACAAGAGATATGTTGGCACATAATGAAAAGAAAATCCATATAGCCACTGATTACCATTAAAGTGCGCTTAACTGAACAATGTAACAACATGCCATAAGCAAGTCAACTTGCACTAGTAATAGGGAAAAAAAAAAAAATGTAACCCTCCCTCTTGTTTGGTTATTGTAGGTAGACGCAATATATAAAAACCACACAAACCCACTGTTTAAAGGTCACAATTTTAAACAAAGTCAGCATAGAGCTTATCTTCAGTATGTCAGATGTGTAAACTATGAGGCATAATTATGGAAAAAAATACATGTGCCTGTGTCAGGGGTACCGGCACAGATGCCCCCACACCATATACAGGTACCCTCACAGGTTGACCAAACACATATGACCACAGCGGACAAGGCAGTATGTGTTTATATACAGTTTATTTGAATTACCAACAGGACTGCAACAAGCAGGAATCAGGCCTACAAACAGGTAACCGGGCCCAAGACTGCAAACAGGGAACAGGACTGCAAACAGGGAACAGGATTGCAAACAGGCAACAGGGTCCAGAGCAGCAAAACAGGTAACAGGATTGCAAACAGGGAACAAGACTGCAAACAGGGAACAGGGTTCAGGACTGCAAAACAGGTAACGGGATTGCAAACAGGGAACAGGGTTCAGGACTGCAAAACAGATAACAAGACTGCAAACAAAGAACAGGGTTCAGGACTGCAAAACAGGTAACAAGGTTCAGGACTGCAAACAGGGAACAGGGTTCAGGACTGCAAAACAGGTAACAACATTCAGGACTGCAAACAGGGAACAGGGTTCTGGACTGCAAAACAGGTAACAAGGTTCAGGACTGCAAACAGGGAACCGGGTTGAGGACTGCAAAACAGGTAAACAGGGTTCAGGACTGCAAACAGGTAACAAGGTTAGGGACACACAGGAAATGATAGCAGGACACTGAGCCATCATCCTGACTTCAGGGGGGTGCACCACCCAGTGTTGGTCTGGTACCTAACAGCTCCTGGCTTCCTGGAGACACCTGCAGGTGAGCACAGGAACTGCAGGGCTTAGCTCCAGTGCCACCTGGAGGCGCTCTGGATCCTAACATCCTGGGTTTAATCACATTTGCTAGCTTTTCCCTCTAGATATACATTAGTGCAATGGCTGAAGGAGGGTTTTAAAAAAATCTAAAATCTTAATTTGCAGCACGGCGATTGTGTACATCAAGAGCACAGTGGATCTTCATAGGAATGAGTTTTGAATTATAATTAAAATCAATGATCATTTGAATATGGCAAACAACTGAAAGAATTCAACCAATGGTAGAGAAATTTGGAATACCTGTTAAGTAGTGATCAGCTGGGGCTTGGTGCGAACCCAGTTTACCAGAATTCACCCCAAATCAATACTGTGACACACAACCCCCCTCCTGTTCAATCTGTGGTGACAGTTACGGTGGGTGAATTCCCACACCCCTTTGTGGCATATGGTTGTGGTGTGGGGAATATGCCTCTCCACAACTGATTGGGCCGGGAGAAGGAAGGGGTGATGGTCACAGTTTTGAGCGTATTTGCATGAACTCAGGCAAACTGGGATTGCACCAAGCCCAGTCTCATTTGAATTGAGTAGGAAAACACATGGGCTAAAGCAGACAGTGACCTCAGCTTATAATGCAGCAAATCCTCTGACAAGCATTGAGCAGCGAGTTAACAGGTAATAATTGCTGAACTGATCATGTCCATATACACTGAGTGGCCATATTATTATGACCACCCCATCAGTACTTTGTTGGGCCACGAGATAACTCCACGAGATGACTTAGTTGGGCCGCCTCGTTCCTATCAGACCCTTGATCTGAGCACAGGGGATCGAGTGCCCCCCCCTTCCTGCACCTTACCAGGCTATGTGCCCTCGGCATTGGGAGGGTGCCGATGGGGACAAGGGCCTCTTCCCCACAACCCTGACCCGGTGGTTGTGGGGGTCTGCGGGTAAGGGGGCCTAAAGGCATTGGGTACCCCTTTAATTAAGGGGGCACCCAGAAGCCTCCCCCCTACTCATTCACTAAAGGGTTAAAATTAAAAGTCAATAAACAAACCACACTTTTAGAAAAAAATCCTTTAATTGAAAAAAAAGAGTAAATTTTTGACTATTCCTTTAAAATTTTTTTTTTTTAAATGGCTCCATCGATGTAATCCAGCGTCAATCACGATGCACGACATATGACACCTCAGCTAACAGACCTATACCACTCTATGCTGGTGGGCCAGCATAGACAGTAATTAGACACTCTGAAGGGGGGAGAGGGCTATGTCGTGGCAGGAGGGAGGAGGAACTCTGACTGTGCTAGGAAATCGACTCTTCCTGGAGTGGGTTTAACTGCCTCCGGGCCAGCCGTAGTAAAAAAACGGCCGGCCGGGAGCTCTTTAGATCTGAGTGGATGTCTTTAGATGTCCGCTCAGACACGCCCCCTCGCTGGAAATGGCCGGTTCAAAGTATTGCAGCGCTGAGCACTGAAAAATGGCCTGGCCAGGAAGGGGGTCTAAACAACTGGTCTTGAAGTGGTTAAAGGTACATTGCATGTGAATAGAAATAGTTAATTGAAAGAAAAAACTCTGCAAGTAACCATTTAAAATTCTTGATTTTTCTGTGCTTCTACCTGCATTTTTGTAAATTAATGACAGGGTGCTTTAATATGTGATCATTGCCAAATTATATGTTTGGCTCCCAGTCTTTTTAGTGTTACCGTGGCTATTAGTAGTAGGCTGGTAACAGCAAGTTTAGAATACATATGTACATTTATATACACTGCTGTGATCAGTCCTGCAATAGTGTAGGAACTGTTAATGTCAGTAATAACCGCAGTATATATTTATGCTTTCCAAGTTGTTAGAACCTGGTTGAATACAGAATTGTAAAGTTGCATAGGAGGTTTGCAGGTTAATTATTGGCCAAGTAAACCAATAGCATAAGAAAAGGCAAACCTGGAATTTTAAATAGTGAGATGTTGACACTTAAATGAAAAAGGCTTCTGTGGCATTTATGGAGTACACAAAGACAAAGAATGCTAATAAGGGTTAAGAAAGCATAGAAGGAAAACATCAAGGCAGAGATGCTTTGTACCCTTAATTGCTTTGCCTGTTGATTCTATATTCACAGCAAACATTAAAAAGGGCACTCATGTCTGGCCTTCCTGTCACGCAAATATCATCTCTATATAAGACTATTTATTTGAGAAATTGGAGTTCTGGATGATATTCGCCAAATAAAAGAGAATGTCCACTCTGGGCAATAAAATAATGTTGTGGTGCCTCATTAAAGCAAATAAAGGGTGTATCTCTCTCAATTTTTGATCTATGTAACCTAGCAGTGATGCTGTTTTACATCTCACCTAGCTGGACCCTGTCAGAAGCAGATATTTTTTAGGCACATATGATACCCATTTCCATTTTAGCCATTCCATCTCTTTTCCCTGTGTCATTTGTACTTTACAATACACACAAAAATATAATTTATGAAGGATATTCATGTTCAACTGAAGAAGATGGCTGCACTGGAGGACTAGACATCACAGCCTATATAGATCCAAGGGCACCAGAGTTTGAATTACGTTGGCGCATGCGCAGACCGCCGATCCTGAACTCTGGATGACTACCAAGGCTTCCTTTATAGATACAGTGGAGTGGGAATCAGAATACAGAGTGAGCAATCAAAGAAAATAAGCCTAAAAATATAGGCTAAGACAGTCATCTCATCTAGCGACCAGTAAGCTGCACTGTATTACATTTATGTTTTTGTGTTTAGAAACGCTTTTATAATAATGTAACTTTTTATAGTGATATAGTAATAACACTAAAAAGGCTACTCATTTTACTAATGTTATTACCTTTATAAATGGATTTTGCACACTGCGGGCTCAATTTACAAAATCATACAACATAACACATGCGGTATTTCTATTTCTATGCATTATTTTTTGGGGTAAATAATACATTTTTAAAAACATTTTTGTTTATTAAAAAAAACAAGGCATTACAGGACAGATCTTCAGCTTTATAACATAATTTGTACATGTTTTTTATACATTTAAATTGTAAAAGTAAATCCATAAAGAATATTACACTGTGTATCACTCCTTAATATAGCGCAAGCTGGAAATAACTGTGGATTTTAATGAGATGAAAAAAAATGTATTATCACTCTACCTCCGTATCTCATTGCAGCTGACAAGGATTACCGGTGCCAATTCCAAGGCAAACGCATGCCCAGATACAAGTCAATAATCTCAGGAAAAGTCCTACACATGGCATAATTCATCTGAAAAGTTAATTAGTAATTAATGTATAGCTATGATTAATGCTGTTTTGGCTAACAGCATTATCAGAATTGCTCACTGTTATGTTTTTATGGAGCTTTTTGTATGAATTACCAACAAACTTTTCAGGTGACACGCTTTCCTGAGATCATTTCAATGAGATACCTCTTCCTAAATTGGTGGAAAAGGAGCCATATGAGATTGTGATAAATGAGGAACTCATAGTTTTGTTATGCAGGGGTATAGTGTGTGTGTGTGTGTGTGTGGGGGGGGGGGGTGTGGTTGGTGGTGGTGGGGGGGGGGGGGGCAGGAGGACGGTTAAACTTTTAGGGGCACTGGGGCAGCCGACTCTATTAATCCCCACCCACACACATAACATGTGGAGTGGGGGCACAATATCTGCACATGCTATGCCACTGCTTTATGGCTTAGAAACAATGGTATCCGGAGACCATTCTTTGTGGCCAGATACAGACCCCTTCATGATATCTTTCAGCCCTCTCTTTTTTAACCCCTTCCCTCCCACAGCCCTCCTTTCCTACATAAATGACTATGCCATCTGAAATCTAACAATTAAAAGAGATGACACATGGGCTTGTACAGGATGCTTTATTGCCATGCAGTCGTACTATAATCATTACATAAGTTTTAGTAAGTCCAAAACACGTAATGGGTAATGTGTAAATACAGCAACTGTAATAGCTGCTGTCAAAAAAATGAACAGTCTTACAGTGTTTATATAGACTCTGGAGATGGCAGATGGTGAAATATAAAATAACATTTTGCATCTTTTGTATCTTCTTTGTTTATTCATTTGGAGATCAAAGAGATGAGCTTCAAAATGCATTAAATGTCAGTTAAAACAACCTGGCAAGTAAACAAAATGTATTTCTATTAAAGTGCATCTAAAAAATATATTTAAATATGCATTAGTTTTCATTTTTTATGTGTTTTTTGTCTATTTTTATGTTATAATCCTGAGAATACCACACTTCCTGTTCCCGAGTGGCTATATTCACTCACTCCATTATGTCTATGGATGGAGATATAGTTGTTACCCAACTGGACTTCAAACATGTCTTCCTCTCCTAAACTCCAATCTTTAACATGGGGGGTGGGGAGATTAGAAGGGATGGGCTCGATGTTCGAGTCGAACAACAGTTCAGTTCGACTCGAACATCGGTAGTTCGCGTGTTTGGCTTGCAGCATTTTTTCATGCCAGACTGGACCAGACCGCAGGCATTGATGTGCCTTGCATTCCCGTGTGGCCGATCACATTGTGGCCGGAGGGCATAGCTGCAGTGCCATTCACTTCAATGCACGCCCCCTCTCACCCCACAACAAACTCAGCCAACCGCAATGCGATCCAGTGTGTTCCGGCCACAATCGGGCCGGAACGCACTGAGGATGGTGTGAACGAGGCCTTAAGATAACTGAGCTTATTATCCTTTATTTTTTCTTTCAAGTAGAGTAGCCTGTCTACATGTAAGCAAGATTTGACTTTTCTCATAGAACAATGGATGTTAGCTAACATCTTTCAAGATGGAAGATTCACTGCTACACGTGGAACACTGTTTAGATTATGTAGAATACATTCAGTGTAAAGTGAAACTCCATGCAAACAGCCAATCCACAGTTCAAATGTACTGTATATATGAATATTGTTTTTCATGTGAAAGAATTTGTAATTCTGTATAGCCAAACTTTTGTTTACACACATTTTTCACACTATACAACCGCACAGGTCACATACAGCATGTCACTACTGATTAAGCACTTTATCTTCCTGGTTCAGCAAATGATCTTTCTATGTGACCTCTAAACCTCCAGCCTGCTCATTGGGCAGTATATCAGCATCATTTACCTCTGTCCAGGGGACTAACCTAAGTAAATGGTAAAGATGACCCAGGAAACACACATGCTAAACCAGTAAGTGGCAGAATGATCTTACTGACAAAAGGTGTGTGTATCCCAGGGAAGGTTGGCTAAATGACCAAGCCTTTGGCAGGTAAAACATCAACAACTTCACTGTTTGCGCATAAGCTATTAATGTATGTATGTATGAACATTTATGTTTGATGTTACGTTTCTTTTGGAAAATTGTTAAAAACCAATAAAATACTTTGAAAAGTAAAAAAAAAAAGAAGAACTCAAGGAAAAAATTGTGTTAAGGGCTTATTTTTTTCTAGGTGCTGAAAAAGAAAAAGTTATACTTAGACTGGAGTCTCGAGCGTCTCTCCCGCCTCGGCTGCACTGGTCTAAGGGTCCTGGTGTCATCACACTCTATACAATGTGCATAGACTGTATATAGACATGAGGATGACAAGGAGCAGTCTCTGTACAGTGGAGAAGGAGACACTCTTCAGTGATCACAGAAGCAGGGAGCTGGCTTGGATGGTCTGGTGAGTATAACTTTTTTTTTAGGACCTCGAAAAAAATGAGCACTTAACTCTTGCAGTGCGGGGGTAGCCCCACTGCAACGGTTAATAACATTTTTTTAACCAGAGCTCTTCTTTCACTTTTAGCTATGAGGAGATCTGGCTTAGTAGTATAAACAGTAGGTATGTATACAGTAGAATGTGGATATTTGCAACTGAGGTTAAGGCTCTATATATATTTTTTCAGGTTCTAGGCTGCTATTGGGAGCTATTAGGGTTTTTAAATGTATAAAATGATAAAATGTATATGCTATACAACTTCAGAAACAAGTTTGATTCCTTCTCTATAGCACCAGGAAGCATACATTTTATTATGCTGCTGATCATTGCTTTTTGCAGATGGCTGTTTGTAAACAATGCAATATTTACATTGGCCTGTGATAACAGCTTTTAAATAACAGGGAAAGAAAATGAAGAAGTGTATTAGCTTTTCAAAAAATATATTTGCAAAGTTCTTGGCATCCCTGGATATATTTAAAGGGGAACTTTACCCATATCTTCAAAATAAAAACAAATACACCTATAGACGTGTTTAGTAATGACAGTCTATAAACAGATACTAATACATAAGTGCAGAATTTCTATTTTTTTGCATACCTTATTTTTATTTTCTTCACCATTCTTTTAAAAGTGCTCAGTGGCTGGTTACTAGCTCTCCCTTACTTCCTGGAACTCTGGCACATGTAACTAGGACGTGTGACCATGCACATCATCTCAGGGGCAGAAAATGTCTTTCCCCAAGATCTCATGAGATTACAGATAAGATTTCCCAGCAATGCACTACTGATGTAAACGTCCCAGGATGCAATGCTTGGGCATGATTATATGGCTAATTATATTTACTATAAATTCATGGCTAATTGGTTGATTAATAACACTAAAATCTAGTATTTTACATGCTCTGTGCGGTCTTTGGTCAAGTTAGAGGTATTTAACTGGTTGTACTAAATAGTGTAAACCTTTGTGGGTGCACCCATATATTATCTCCCAATATGCTACTTTCTCTGAGCTTTGCTAAATGCTCTAACTTCCTAAATTTACAGGGCCAGTTTACAAAAAACAAGCTAATTCAGCCCACGAACAAGTAAAATGTGACATCCGTTATGTCCATACATGTCCATACATGTCCACTTTTGAACCCTTTGTTACAATGAGGTGCCCAAAACTGGACTCAATATTTTATATGTGGCATACAAGTGATTTATATAGATAAAGTTAGCATAACATTGTCTTATCTTCCTTATCTTTTCCATTTTTTTTTTTGCTTTGAAGATGTTGTTTTGCAGTTTGGCATCGAGTGGTGCTGCTAAGCTTACTGTTAACAAACATTCTCGAGTAATTTTCCAGGCTTTCTTGCCAAAATGTTGACAAATTTTTGACACAATGTCAAAAATGTTGTTGACAAAATGAAAGTGTTGACAAATATCTTGCTGGAAAATGTCATTATACTGTTTTTATTTGTTTTAAATAATTGTACATCATTCAGTTTTAGCATACATGTTAATATTACTTTCTATGTAATTCAACAGATAGCTAATAATTGGACTGTAAAAAAAACAGCCTGACATCCTTGTAGTGCACCACTGGTAAGTATAACCAATTCCATTTGCAACTACCCTTTGTCTTTTATCTTTAAAGCCCAACGGAAGTTCCATTTCAAAGTACTGTATATAATTTAGTTTAGAGTACAGCCAAACAGTAACTGCTTTAAGATACAATCAGTCTGCTCCCTGGCATTTAGCTGCAGATAGGACTGCTGCTCTTTCTGCTATGCAAACTACTAATGCTACCCAGTAAACAAATCAACTGAGCTAAAATGATAAAGTCCACTTAATTTATTGAGTTCTGTGTAAACTACCTGTGGAATAAGCACACAAGCAGTAATGGCAGTCAGTGGTAGGGCAATAAGAGTAGGCATGTTTACTGCATTAACAATCCTAACCAAGTTTGAACCTGACTCCAGAAACTGCAGGCTTAACTTAAAAAATAACAGAATCTCCTGCTGGACTGTTGTATTCTAACAGAAGCAGATGGCTGCCTTCACTGTTCATTTGAAAAGTTACCGATTGGCTCCTTCTATTTTCCGATCAAAAGACTGCTGACAGGGCCACCCACTGAGCAAATTTCAGCCGGTTCATCACTGACTGAAATGTATCTTTATAGCATGCCTGTCTATATAGTAAAAATGAAGCCATACCTGTAAAGTAAGGCAGCAAACACTTACCTTTCCTACCACCCTACTCCGCTCTGATCCTGAGAAGTTGTCTGCCAAGGTCAGCACTAAAACAATCTGCTCTGTTTGCTTCCTCCTGCTGTCCTTTACGTCACTACTGTATCCTGTAATGGATGGAGGTCAGCGGGAAGAACCTGTGAGAGCTCCGGGGGTCCAGCGAGATTTAAACTCCTGGAGATGTTGGCTTCCCTGCAGACTTCAGCAGATTTCTCAGGATCAGAGCTGCATTGGGTGGCATAGGTAGCGGGATAAGTTACGTTTTTACAGACTTCTTTAACAAGTAGGCCTTTTTTTTACAATCTTGATTATAGTGACAGGGTCTCTTTAATGTTTTATGACCTGAACTAGCACAGAAAAGTAAGCATATTCTTTTTACTTCTATCTAAATAGTTCAATCACCTTGATTTATTGTTTGTTACAAAGACATCATTTTCAGTATTCGTTTTTGCTGGTTGTGGTGCAGCCAAATTCCATATGAAAATCAAGTAAGGAGGAACAAAATTATTTATTTTCTGTATCCTTTGAAATATTCTGTTTGCTGGTGTTTTTATTTCTTTCTTTTTTACATATTCTGTGTTCTGATTTAGGTGCAATAGACCTGCAGGGCATATTTTGTAAGTGCTTGCATTGTTAGCTCAGAAACTGTGACCTGCTTCCAGAATCTGCAGGGGCCGCAATGCAGTTTCCATCTCTATTTTTTTAATTTACTGTAGGAGCTAAAAGGTAGCTCTGCCCTCTAGGAGCTTTATGGTACAGGGCTGAGGTTTATAAATGTTTTCGAGGGGAGCCACACAGATCAGCAGAATGATTAATAGGAAGATGAAGAAATAGGAGACTGGTCCATGGGAAGCTGCAGGACCAGGCTAACCAAGATGTAGTCGCTGCGTATTTCTGTAAGCTTCCCCTCAAGGTCGAAGCAAGGGAGGACAGGAGCAGGACTTTTTTGTGAAGGGACTACTTGAAGCCTATGTAAGGATGCAGGACTCTTGGCAAAACCTCTCCATGACTCTGGGCTACACCTCGACTATTTATTCTCATCTCCCACCTATCGTTGGTTACTATTGTTCGTTCATTATGGAATGTGCTGTCACCTGGATGTGGAATTGTGGATGACTGAAGTGTGTAATAATGTGTACAGATGAAGACGTTTTGAGAAAAATATTGAAAAGGCTCTATGTGGGGACTGATCCTTCTCCTAACCTCAAGATGGGGGTTTCTCTTGGGAATAGGCTTGTGGGGCTAGACTGCCATGGAATAGCTCGAGGAGTGCATGTGTAAAACCACTGGCATACTGTATATTGGTCAGGACAGGTTGGATGTCTCTCAGAGGTGGGCTTCTCGTCAAAGGGGTGAGGTGCAGTGAATCTACAGAGGCTGTGAGTAGCTTGAGAGCCCCATGTTTGTTATATCTCACGGGGGTCTTGAGCACAATAGAGGTGGCCAGACAACAAAGAGGTGATAAACAAGTGAAGAGCAGCCACAAAGGTGGTACACTTGTAGAGCATGCAGTCCAGCAAGCGTCCACACACCCACACCATTACATTACATTACAGTTCTATTTAGAAATATAATTAACAACCAATTACAATTATGGTTCCCGATTTGTGCACATCTTACATGATTATAATTCATAAATGACTCCTAGAGGTACCCTTATGTACATTTATTTATATTCATGAGGGTCCTGTAGTGAGCCTCCTTAACCAAGAGAGAACTGGTCATTTCAATGAGCCATGGCAGAGCTTTGACTTCAATTATAGAACTTAGTATTTGCATTTTGATTACCCCACCTTCAGTTATCTAACTTCATGCAGAGTGACATAAAGATTCTAAGCTGAATCTGAAAGGGAATCTGTCTCAAAGCAAAATATCTGTGTGAGAAGCTTTAGATGGATGCATTGATTCACTAATCCTGGGCTGAACCCTAGGTTCATGACAGTAATATAATTTAGAACTAAACTGACCTGGCATTAGCATGGTGTATCTGCAGCCCATGAGTCTTAGGGGGTGATTACTAACCTAAACACACACACACACCAGGTGTGTGTGATTTTCACACAGCAAAACGTATTTATCAACCAAAAAGTCTCTAAAAGCATATTTCCACTAATGCCATATATGGAAAAATCATGCACATGATGCATATATAATGCTGCTTCACAGTTTAGACAAAAATGGTTAGCTCATGCATTTACATTCCTGCATTCATCAACGCAAGCAACATAACATAGAGCTAATTTACACCACATTACCTTGCAATTCATTGCAGGGCTTTGCACAACACACCTGCTGGGTGTGTACACACTACAAAGGTGTTTCGATTCCTCCCATAGATCATGCTGGGAGGGAACACACTACAGAGGTGTATACACGTTCGTGGTGTGTTTAAAAGGTTAGTAAATCAACCCCTTAGTGTCAGAGATCCTGTCAGAGATCCCCTATAACTGCGCATGCGCCAAGGGCGCATTTCCGTACCAGCAAGAATCGCGCCATTCCGCCCATGCGCAGAAGATCGCTTCCAGCCGTGCAAAAGCACGCCAAAATGGCACACAGGAAGTGACACACAAAATGGCACACAGGAAGTGACACACAAAATGGCACACAGGAAGTGACACATCAACCTAACTACTTCCCCTATAAAAGGCCGGCTCAAGCACAACCATATTGCCGGCTTACTTGGATTTCGGTTACCCGCATTCCTGGATATCGGCTTGCACGGTGTTATCACCACTGGCACTCGTGCCACTCGCTGTCTATTCAGACTCTGTCTCCAACCTCAGAGTCCTCGGGACACGAGGTGCAAGGGAGGCCTCCTCACAGGTACTTGATACATAGAATGAAGCTTCCAATGCAGATATTTTGCTATGTGACATCTTTCTTTTGTGCAAACAGTAGGGTGGTCTAATTGTTTTTCAGCAGCCCTAAAGATAGAGCATGTTTAGCTTTTGGTAGATTCTAGGGAGTTAACTACCCTATGGTTTCTTTTAATTGTTGTACACTCTGGTGGCAAGACATGTACTCTTGAATTTCTAGATCTGCCCAACTGCAATGAAGGAATCCCACAATCCCTATTAGATTTCTAATATGCATTAAATTATAGAAAACCCAGTAGTGGATTGGAAGTGCCAAAACATTAGGGTAGAAAACAGAAGCATAGCAAATGTGGCAAGGATGTCTATGTCTTTTGTGACTCAGCCCATCAAATTGCACCTATAAATAAAATATCACTCTGACCAGGCTGACCCCTTAAAAACAGATAAAAGTGTCTCTTGTGTGCCATGCCAATTATGACATCCATTAAACGTCTTATAATTCTTGACATGAAACAATGTAGAGGCCTGTGGCTATTAGGGAAGCCTATAAAAATGTCTCCAAAACCCTATAAGGTTGGAGTGCAGTATTGCAAGGGCAGCTAGTTGCAGGAAGTTTAAAGAAACATTTTAACAAAATGCTGACATATATTAATTGATTTACATTCTGCACAGATCCTTTAATAGTAGAGCACTCCCCAATAAAGGGTAAGTCTTGTATCAATAAAGAAAAATTTGTTTTAGCATCTTATTATTTATGCAACCCTTATGCAGCAGTAAAAAGTTCAGATGCTTTATAGTAGAAATCTTGGAGACGTCAACAAGTAAGGCATACATACGACTAATGTTTTGTCACCAACTATTCAACACTGATATATTATCTAAGTGTTTGCGGAGGAATAGACACAGATATCAGAATTTGGGTGATTTATTGCCCTTGTTTTACTTTAGAACAAAAGTGGAGTAGCAGATCTAACACAGTAGACATATTCAGACCCCAAAAACCACAGGAAACTACAACTGTTTTACATAGAGGATAAAGATATGATACATCTGTTAGATGTTTACACTGAAAATACACATGGAAAATATATATATTGTTTCATTTGTCACACTATATCCATAATGATACATAACCTACTGTGACTTTAAAACATACTGGAAATTACAGAGCATGCCTATTTATAATCACAAACTCACAGAGCTGGAGGGTCGGAGTTATATTAAAACTCTTGCTATGTATTTGTTTTTGATAAATGGCATTTGATTATTGTATTATATTCAGGAAATGTTTGCTTGTCTCATCCTGATGATGAAAACATTACAATATGTGGTAACTAGTGATGAGGTTTGGGTTTGTAACCATCTTGGGTTTGAGGTGGATCCCGTGTTTCACAGCTCAACAAAACTTTATGGCCGAACATTCGTGACTGAAACCATAATTAACTGCATAACCTTTGTCCTTAATCAGATGGGTCCCTGAGAGCCACTAATCTGAAAGAAGGGATAAGCCAGTACACTACCCTTACTATGGAAGCGTGGGCTCCCAGCACCCATATTGTTAGTGCGCATTGGAACTGGATTGTCTCTGAACATCCATGAACATTGTTCCATAACACCACATAAATCTGCAATTTAAAGGAGAAATATGGGGTCAGTGTTTTTCCCCATAGTTCTCCTTAGGGTAACGGGAGGACACAAACTAGCATCCTCCCATTACCCTAAGCTCAGTATACCGCGAGCTGTAGCTCGCGGTATACTGAGACGCCGCACCTGGAGCGGATCCCGACGTAGATGACGGGATCCGCCCAGCTGCGTGAGTGACAGCTGACTCTGCCTACCTAGAGGCAGAGCCAGCTGTACCCACCCCCTCCCCCGTCCGTTCCGCCAGTCAGCGCTGGCAGATCAGAGCGGGGAGAGGGGAATCCAGCCCCTCCCCCTGTCACGGCAGAGAGCCGTGACAGGATCGAGAGGTGAGCGAACCCGGTATGTGTTCCCTCACCTCCCGATCTACTGAGCCGACCTGTGACAGTCTCATTGTCACAGGTCGGCTAGAACTATGAGGTGAGTGAAAAGCACTCACCTCATAGTTCTCCTTTAAAGGATTTTCTGTGCCTTCAATATAGCCCTCGAAGCCACATAAAAAGCCTGCTGTACATTTGTTTTATTTTTGCCATTGGCACATGTGCCAAAAAGAGGCAGTTCTATTCTTCAGATTACTTTTTTTGACAATAGTTTGTTTATTAGCCCCACAAAAGCAATAAATAAATAAATACCAAGGTTCACCTCCATAGACTTCAATAGGGTTCAAAGATTTTCCAAATTTCAAGGTCATTTTGCAAAAATGGCTGTGAATCAAACCTGGGCAAATCCCCTCATTCCTACTGATGACATAGACAAAGAGGAATAGACAGGAATCAGCATGAGGGTATAGTAAGGTGGGTTTAAAGTGTATAATGTGCGGCGGTTTTCTAAAGTTCATGATAGTATGCACTAACTGTAGGTCCCCGTTTACACCTAGGTGTTTTGTCACTCAAAAGGTAAGCATAACAAAATGCTCAAGACAAGGAATCCCTTTCATTGCTATGGCTCCTGCTCACACCTGAGTGTTTTGTCGCGAGCAGAAAAATACTTGATGCTGGAAAAAGTACATGAGCTACTTTTTGGCAGATTACACTGCACTTTTGGTCCCATAGACTTCAATGTGAAATTTCTCATTGTTGTTGTGAAAACGCACAACAAAATGAACAACAAAGTATGTGACAAAATGCTCAGTTGTGAACAGGGGCCATAGAAATGAATGGGTTTCCTTGTCTTGAGTGTTTTGTCCCACTCAAGATTAGTGAATGGGATTCCTTGTCTTGAGCGTTTTGAGGTGCTTAGCTTTGAAACGCAAAATGGCTAGGTGTAGACTGAGTCTTATGTACAAAGTAGTCCTGTAAAGTGTGGAAGCATGCAGCTAGCTCTCTATAGCAAGTGCCAAACTCATAAAAAAGGTAATTACATAGTTGTTTTGTGAAGGAACATGATGGCCCCTCCTCAGGGTCTGATCCTGTGTAAAGTGAAAGGAGACTGAACAGGAGCAGTGACAACAGGGGTTGGAAGATGGAATCAAGGCATGTGAGGGGGGAAATTTCACAGGAATCCAAAGCTCTTTAGGTTTAGAATGCTGAAGAATCGTGTGGTGGCTACTGCTCTGGAACAGGGTACAGATAGCAGACACAATCTGTTGGTGAGGATAGTATAAGTTTTCTTTAGCTGCAAGGATAACTTTAATATTGTGGTTTCTCAGATAAACCAGGATCCATGGTATTAACAGCTGCCCTACTGGTTTCTGTGAGGTAGACATATGTTTGTTTACTGTGAGATCAAGATCATCTTGCTTTTAAAGCAGGTCTGGAAATTATGAACATGGTTGTATCTATAAACAAGATATGTTTCTTGCTGCTTTGGGAATGCTATTAACATTTCTTCCATGGCATGTACTTTACGATTCTCAAAAATCATATTTCTAATCTTTACAACTCCGAACCTTCTTCGTCTATGCCTTACAGCAATTTGCTTATTTTTCCATCTGTGAGGTATTTTACAAGCACAAGTTCCAGTCAGATATAGATTGTTTAGCACTTTTTTTTATTTATGCATGCACTTTTTTTGGCCTGTGTAAATGTTTGGGGTTTATTTCTCATAAAGAATACTGTGTTTTGAGCCACCATGACAGAGGGACTCATAGATAACAATGGAACACAAGTACATTGGTTTCACCATACTTGTTATCCAGTGAATAATTCCTCCTACCCCATATAAGAAGGTCTGTTCCTCTGCGAAGGAGCCTGTGCATTGCACCTCTGATTCACTGATCATGTTTTCAATGCTCTGCAGACTTGAATGCAAAAATATAACACATGCCTATTTTATATTTTATAAATGTGGGGGAATTTATTATATTTTTGCAAAAGGTGGACTATGCATTTGCCAACTTAGAGAAAACTGTAGAACTGTGGTTTGATTTTTACTCTAATCTTACTATAATGGAGATTCCCAATAACACAAGTTATACTGCATTATCATAAATGTAAGCCTCAATACAACTAATTGGTTTAAACTCTAAAACAATGCATCTTTTATTGTACTGGCCATTCTACCTTGATCTCTAGGGATCTTAAAATAAACCTGTAAACCCAAGAGTATTGAAGGTTTAGAAGACAACTGAGGAATATGCCTGATAAGCAGCTAAGGTTTGGATGACAATTACAGAGGATGAGCTATGGGATATATAACTGACACAAAAGGCCAACATGTGATTTAGATTGGGAAGAGGAAAGAGGAGGATATGTTAGAAGGATGATCTACTAAGGTTTGGTGGAACTGTGAAGGTTTGGAGGACGACTAATTGTTTCTGTAGGTAGGGGGTTAAAGTTTGAAAGAGCCAAGAGCATGCTGAGGTATGTGCTAAATTGGACATCATTATCAACAGCCAATGTGTCAGCAGCTTAAGTTGTTACCATAGGCAGATACTCATGAGTTCTTATTGTTTTAGTAATATGGTTTAAATGAATCAGTAATGCTTATACTTTACATAATCAGTAATGCTTATACTTTACAATTTAGTTTTAAAAAAATAATGAAAAAATATATTTGCCTTGCTTATCTGTTTGTGTGGATGTGCTGTGTTATAGTGAGCTGGAGAGTGGAGAGCTCTGTGTAATTATTTTACAGCCATGCATCCATTCACCATATGGTTTAAGAGAGAACATTTTGTTAGGCTGAGTTGAGGGATAATTCTGTTTATTTCTATTTTTCTTTCATTATTTGTATTCTCTTTCATTTTGGAAACATTGAGGGTCATATGTCGAGATTTGTGCGTTGGTAATAATACTGGTAAAATGGAATTTGTTATGGGAAGTCTATTGTACAGGATACAGCAAATATAAGGCTGCCAGCGTACACTTTTATTCCAAGAGTGCACAGTGACGATGGAGAAAAATGAGGATTGGTGTCTTCAAGCTATTGCTATAAGTGGTGGTTATTGTAAGACTCATAATGCACAGAAATTATATACACTGAGTGGCCAGATTATTATGACCACCCCATCAGTACTTCGTTGGGCCACGAGATGACTCCACGAGATGACTTTATTGGGCCGCCTCGTGACTCCACAAGATGTTGAAAGGTAATGCGAGGAATCTGACACTGCACTGTTGCCCTTCTTTGTCATGTACCAGCCTTGCCACTCTCCGTTCTGCCCTAACATTGACTAGTCGCTGACGGCCACAATTCGCATGTTCAGACCCAGATTTTCGGCTGACAGTCCAGTCTTTAAACACTTTAACAACAGCTGCTCTTGAACATTTAACGAATCCTGCTGTTTTGCTGATACTCGCTCCATGGCTCAAAGCGCCAACAATCATCCCACGTTTAAAGGCTGTTAAATCGCGTTGTTTACCCATATCTTCAGAAAAAAATCACTTCTACTGTCGTGGTAAACAACCTGCTTCCCTATTTATAATGGTCTGGCCCTCTAGCAACTTCAGCGTGAAATTATAGCTAATTTGCCTACAAACGTCAGGTGGTCATAATAATCTGGCCACTCAGTGTATTGAGGCCCAAAGTATCAGATAATGATGATTCAGGTTACAGATTGGTGACATCTCAAACTATAGCCTGGAACAGAGGAAATGTAGGTTTGTGCAGAAATTCAAATGACAATATGGAGAAATTCAGCCAATGAGAATCTACTGTGGGGAATCCCAGGGGTACAAATGCGTCTTCAACACAGTCTGATATAAATAAGCAGTTTTTATTTCATCGAGCAGTAACAGAACAAAAAGCTTTCTTCAGCAAAACGGTAAAGTAAAAGGCTTTCCTCAGCAAACATCAAACATAAAGAAAAAGTCTTTCAATAAGGTTGCACTTCGTAGAGCGTTTAGGTCCTTGGTTCTCAACTGGTGGGTCGTGACCCCGTTTTCAGTGGGTCGCCGCAAACCTTCCACTTTTCTAGGTGAGAGGCTCCTCTGCCTTCCCCTAGCGTAGCACTGTCAGTTCTCGTGCCCAGCAGCCATTCAAAATATGCTGCCTAGCGCCGAGTGTCAGCTTGAGGTGGGGTGGGATAGGGCTATGGCCTTGAGAGAGCTCCATTCTGTTCACACTAGTACAGTGCATTAATCACATAGTACCATGCGATTAACGCACTGTACCACGCAACCGCACCTACCACGCGTTCTGGTGTAGGAGGTGTGTTGCGTTGTCATTCATTTGACAATGTTCGTACTCCCCTGCACCGGAAAGTGTGGTAGCCTAATGCCGTGCGTTCTATTGCTGTGCGACTTAATGACCAAGAGCGAATGTGGGTCCTGAGATTACACAGGTTGAGAACCACTGGTTTAGGTGATCTCACCGAGATAGAGTCCACTTGCTTCTGAGCAGCCCCACACACAGAGCTTTCTGTCTGACTCTCAGCTTCCCCACTCCTCTCTCACCTGTGTTACCTTTTCAACAGGAAGGGCTGTAGGGGAGATACCTGCCCTCCCAAGTTAACCCCTTCTTTGCTCTCAGCCCTGCTGACTCTCCACACTACATTTAGCGACCTGACTTCAATAATCTGAAATCTGATTTGGTGCTTAGGGTTACTGTATTTTGCACATCATCAGTGGATTACTAAAAAAGCCGGAAGAAGTCCTGGGAGAAAATGCTACAACAAATATAGACAAAGTAGCATATAAAAATACATACTGAAACATTGTAGATAGTTTTGGCATGTCATATACCCTATATCAGGTGTTCCCAAACCTTTTAAAAAATATCCAGTCCACTGTCTTTTAGACTTTATGGGGCCAGACTGTGGCCAATGGGAGTAAAAAATAGCCCCAACGTCAGTTGTCAGTAGGAGTAATCAATGCCTCAGGCTCGAGTGGTGTGTGGGAATAAAAAGTATACCTTGGTTTGGGGGACAGTGGGAGTAAAAATGAAGTCACTCTTCTTTTCCATGTTCCTTCCTTCCGTGTTTGGAAGGAGCTCCTTCTGGGTTTGTAGGAGCTCAGGTTTAAACCAGGTTTGGTTTGAACTAGTGCTCATTTCTATTTCTATGGGGTTGATTTCCCAAAGGTAAATAGGCTGTTCCCTTTGCAAGGGCATTTTCTCTTATCTTAGTGAAGGACGTGAAGCTATGCTGACTTCCATCTTCCAATTATCAGCAAGCAAAAATTATTTTGCAAAAAAAAATTTCCTTGCACGTGATTGGATATTTTTTGCAAAGTGAAAAGCCTGCACTACACTACATTCACTAAACAAAATTTCCCTTGCAAATTAAAAAGCCTTTTTGCCTTTAGGAAATGGACCCTTATGTCTTCATTACTACCAGAACTACAGATAGCTGGAAATCTGTGACAAAGCCTAGACAAAAAAAATAAGGGTCTTTTAGTCAATGTTTTCACCCAAGATTTGTACAACTGCCACGCAAGAGTCACACATTTTTCACATACGATTTATTTAGGAGAATCCGTGAATATTGGGCAAAGCTTGTGTGAATCTTGGGCAAAAACATTGATATTCCTTTTCATAAGAGGAAGCCTGTCAGGTGTATTTGGTTTGAGACATTTATCCTGGGCTCTAGCAAAGAATCTTGTTCCTATTATTTTCCTTTTGAAACAGTTTAGTATAAAAACATGTTTTCAGTTTCAATGCCTTCTAATAATAAGACAAAAAAAATAAATGTATTTTGCTACAAAAAACATTCTTCAGTTCAAAGGGCAAATATGGCAAGCCATGGCAATTATCAAAATCTCCAGCAACATTGCTAGAGTAAACAGAGGTAATTGTTGTTACTATTTTTATCTTTGCTTTATGACCGAGCAAATTCAGAGCTTTACCTTATTCACTAAGCTAAGAGAAAATTTCCTTACAAAAAGAACATCCTTTTTGCCTTTGGTTAATCAAACCCTAGGTCCACCTTAGAGAAGAAAAAAAATTAACCCTTGCAGTGGGGATACCCCTGCACTGCAAGGGTTAAGTGCTAATTTTTCTCTAGGGGCAAAAATAAAGAAGAAATATTCACCTAATCCTCAGTCCTGCGGCAGTGACAGCTCACCACTCTTCGCCTCCGCTCCAATTATAGAATATCCCTCAGCATCTTCACATCTAATAGACCTGTATTAGACATGATAATGTAATAGGTCCTTAGACTGTTGGATCCCAGGGACGACGCACGGTGCCCCAGCCGTACGTGACGAACTCCCGCCCCATAATGAAGCATCTGACAATTGGGCGAACCTAGCAGTGACATCACCGCTAGCTCTGGCTAACTGGTTCCTATTGGCCGGCACCTGCCAGAGTCTTTTAGCAGGTCCTGGCCAATAAATAACTGGGCAGAGCCAGCCATGACGTCACGGCCGGCTCTGCCCAGTTGTTTAATGACAGACTAGCATCCCCAGGTCATTTGTGGATCCTGATCTGTCATTACAACTGTGCGAAGTGAGCCATGAGATCATTTGCGTGGAGATTGGTCGGCTTCGGCCGACTTTTCACCGCGCTTTGCCTGTCACTACGGATCAACCAAGCTGAAGCATATGCGTTCGGCTCGACTGAGCCACTCGGCTGTCTTCGGCTGCTGTACGGGCTATAGTGAATAGCTTGTACAGCAGTCCTTCGGTTCGACTCTTCTAATTCATTAGTGAATAACCCCTTTAATGTTTACATAAGTTTATACTTCACTTTGATATTATTAGGCACAGAGCAGCACATGGATACTTTGTTTATATCAGGAGAATATTGTTGTTTTTTCAGTGCTTGCAGCTTGTTCATTGTGCTTTACGGGTGCGGGGCACATTATATATTTTATTGCAGTATAGCAGACACCAGATAAGTGCCATTTGCCATGACTGCCCTTCCCCATTGCCTGATTCTGCAACTAGAAATGTTCTGAAAATTGCATTTTTGTAGGGGTTAGCCACCCCTCATGTGACAGCATTTGGGCCTGGTGATTGGCCATCCATGTAAATGTTGTATCAAAAGTACTTTACTTTGGAGGTATTGGGGTTCTTTCAGAGATCAAATGGTCGATAAAAATAGAAAGAAAGTATGGGGAAGCTAATACAGTAGCTTTATTCTTACCTTATGGGGTACATGTATGCATACTTTCCTTAAAGATTTACTCAATATTCAACAGTGAACATTCACTTAATGTAGGTAGCCAATTTAATTGAAATTTGATCAAGACTGGCTCAATGAATATTACCTTTCCTGGCATTCCACAAAATCTGTTCTTCAATAGGAAAAGGGTCATAACAGCAACATACACCTGATTTCAAAAACAGTGAAGGTTACAATCCATGCAAATTATCCTGACATTTCCTCAACCTATTGTTATTTACAACCCCAATTCCAAAAAAGTTGTGACTCTGTGTAAAATCTACATAAGAACTTAATGCAATGCTTTGCAAACCTTATAAACCCATATTTTATTCACAATATAAAATAGAAAACATATCATATGTTTGAAATTGATGGCAGCAACATGTCTCAAAAAAGATGAGAGAGGGCCATGTTTACCACAGTGTAGCATCCCCTCGTCTTTTAACAACACTCTGTAAATGTGTGGGAACTGAGGAGATCAGTTGAAGTTTTGAGAGATTAATGTTGTCCCATTCTTGCCTGATATAGGATTCTAACTGCTCAACAGTCCTGGGACTTCTATGTCATATTTTTCATTTCAAGATGCGACAAATATTTTCAGTTGGTGAAAGGTCTAGACTGCAGGCAGGCCAGTTAAGCACCCAGACTCTTCTCCTACGAAGCCATGCTGTTGTCACAGATGCAGTATACAATTTAGCATTGTCCTGCTGAAATATGCAAGGCCTTCCCTGAAAAATATATCTTCTGGATAGGAGTGTATGCTGCTTTAAAACCTGGAAATATCTTTCAGGATTGATGGTGCCTTTCCAGATGTGCAAGCTGCCCATTCTATGTAAACTAATGTACCCCCATACCATCAGAGATGCAGGCCATTGATAACAAGCCTGAAGGTCCCTCTCCTCTTTAGTCTGAAGGATTCGGCTCCCATGGTTGACAAAAAAATGTCACATTTCGATTAGTCTGACCACGGAAGAGTTTTCCACTTTGCTACAGACCATTTTAAGTGAGCTTTGGCCCAGAGAAGATGGCGTTTCTGGATCATGTTCAGATATGGCTTCTTCTTTGTACGACAGAGCTTTAACTTGCATTTTTGGATAGCACGGTGAATTGTGTTCACAGGCAGTGATTTGTGGACATATTCCTAAGACCATGCAGTGATGTCCATCACAGAGTCATGCCTGTTTTTAACGCAGTGCTGTCTGAGGGCCTGTGAAGATCACCGGCATTCAATATTGCGTTTCGGCCTTGTCCCGGGCACTGAGATTTCTCCAGATTCTCAGAATCTTTTAATGATATTATGTACTGTAGACAATGATATATTTAAAGTCTTTGCATTTTTATGTTGAGGAACAATATTCTGAAATTGATTGGAGTCAAGATATGTCCCATAGTATATTGTTTTGGCAGGATGTAAGACAAAATCGCCCCATTGTGGACACAGATAGCAATAAAAAAAGGCTCTAACCTTTTTCTTCCCTATGCAAGAAAAATAAAACTTTTTTGGCTAGACTAAGGCTTAATACACTAAAGTAAATACTTTCAGATATTATAACCTGGATTATGCAGTTAATTTGGGAACCCTTTTTAAGTTCCTCTTCTCTACATGAGAAAGAAAGCCAAGCAACTCTAGAAGCTAACAAACTTAAAGGGACTCTGCCAGTTAAGTACCTGTAAAAAAGAAAGAATACTTACCTTTTGTGTGACCCCTTCCCCCCACAGCTCTCAGTGGTTCCTTCTACTGTTCTGTCTTAAAGTGACAACGAGGTCAGCATGCTGTGTTCCAGCAACACAACAGGAAGTAAGAAGAGGGGAAATCTCACCTTGGATAGTTGTCACTGGCACAGGTGTCCTCACTGGGAGGCAGTGGCGGAACTACCATGGGCTATGGCCCACGCGGCCGCTCTGGGGCCCGGGGCAGAGGGGGGGGGGTCCCGGTCAGCAATAGGAAGGAAGGCTCTGCAGGGGTCTCCAAGTACCGGTACCTTCCAGCACGCAACTACATGGTCTGCATTTCTATAAGATGCAGACTGCATAGTTGCTCCTGTCAGTGCCGGCAATCACTAGCCTCTTTTGGCCAGAGCTCTGTGAGAGCTCTGAAAGAAAGGCCGAAAGAAAAGATTAATA
>NW_017308843.1:0-14504 GCF_000935625.1 Nanorana parkeri | reverse complement strand
GGGGATTATTCTGTGTGTGTGTATATGTATTTTTCTATGTGTGTTTTTGGGGAATGTATTTCTCTGTGTGTGTATTAGTCCTCATTCATACCTGTAGGTTTAGGTGCGATTACAGATTTCTGCATCAGAAATTCGCGTTTTCCTGCAGCAGGAATCCCTAATCTGGCATTTACAATCGGCAGCTGTCACCCATTCAAATGAATGTTCAGGTTACAGCCGCTGCATTTAAACGCCTGCACACCGCATGTAATGGTATGTGATATGATATCCCTAGATGCACGATTGATGTATCCAAGGATAGTGATTGTTTTCTAACTGCATCATATTATATGTAATCATCTCATATATACAGAGGCGTAACTAGAAACCTCAGTGCCCCGGTGCAAGAAACCATTAGGCCTCCCCCCCCAAAAAAAAAAACCAACATGATTTTGATACCTTTTTTTTTTCTTGTATTAAATAAACAGTATGTATGTTATGACTGGATCGCATCCCGGCCAGCTCACTGCGTTCTGGGGTGGGAGGGGGCGGTGCATTAAAGTCAATGGTACCGCAGTGCGATCGCCTGCACTTGAACACATGGCAAATCAATGCCTGCGTTCCGTTGCAGTCAGAAAAAATAGTGCATGCAAATGGAGTTGTCTGACTGGCCACCCCCCACTACAGCGTCTTCCCATCCCTCTGTCTGAACAGCGGTCCGCAAGTGTCAAAAACACCGTGGGCAGCATGAGGCAGCTGCGTGAGGCAGGCCCTCTTTTATCTCTCTGGGCATTCCCCCAACTGGCCGAACATCAGGGCCCGGTCACAAATGCGACCTCTGCGACCCCGGTAATTTTGCCTGCGCTTAGTATGGGGCATTTTCACAAGTAAGCAATACATTCTAATGTAAATAATAACAGCTTCTTAATTAAGTTGCCCGCTACTAACCCGTTATCTTCTAACGGGTTAACCCTCGTTTTTTTGTACTAGTTCAATTGGGTCACGGATCGGACGTTACAAGCAATTATGGATAAACCCAATTAAGGCAGATATAGTCAGTCGGATCTCCAGGAAGGAACACAACCCCTTTTCTCCACAGAGCCTCTCTATCCCCAAACAGCCGCCCATACACGCTAAGTGGCGGGGGATGGAGCGGCGCTGGAGGGGGAGACACCAGGAGGAAGCTTTCTTGCCCTCTGCTCCCTCTCTGGGCGGAACGCCAGGGCTCGGTTGCAATTGTGACCGCTGCCACCCTAGTAGTTCCACCAGTGCATTTATAATAATATATGCTGTAGCTCAGGCACTGTGCCACATGACTTTAACAATGTTTTGTTCAGTGGCATTTATTTGAGGGGGGGCCCATACAAAGCTTTGCTATGGGGCCCTGTGCCCCTGCTGGGAGTTTTCCTCTCTATTCCTGCTCAAGTGAAAACAATAACATTTCAGATGTGCTCTTACCGTCTCCTTGTGACAAAGATAAGGTGAGAGTATGTCTTCCCATTCTATTTTTCATGTACTATTTCACAGATTGGTATGTTTTTCCACATGGAATGGCTCCTCTTATTGTGTTGTTTAGCAGACAACGAAAAGTAACGCACTGCTAATGCCAGCCAAAAACTAGTATAGGAGCAAAAACATAATCTTTGTAAACTGACATCTCCATACAAATTACCAAGAAATTGGTAATTTGTTTGGTATGCAAGAAGCAATATAAATTGTATGCATTGTAGTTTAATGCTAGGATTATTATAAAGGGATATATATGGTATATCGGAGCTCCAGGGTACCAAACACATTTTTTCTATAATGCTAGGAAGCAACCTGTGTGTTCTTTCTGGGTGTTCTGGTTTCCTTTTAGAATTAAAAAACATAGGATGTACAGTATGTTATTTGTAGATTACTTGGCTAGGTAGATGATATTTTGGGTTCATCTAGGTAAGGGGCTAATATATATACATTTTTGTGCTCTTGAATGCCTTGCAGAGTATGTTAAAGTGTATATAGCCCAAATTCTTATTAGTTTTGAATAGAATAGGGTATGGTTAAAAAACCCTTTAGGTTTATATTGATGTCTGTGTCCCATTGGAGAGATTTCCTTTAGTTCCTATTTTAAAGACCCAATAAGATGTGACAAAAATGTTCTCCAAAGTCAGTGGAAGTCGCCTCTTTGACAATTGTCACTGTAATAGCTGCCTGCTCAGAAAGATTTCCCTCATTTTCTGTTTTGATAATACTATAAAATTTTTGATTTCCCATGATTTGCTGTCTCCATGACAATGATCATCAGAGTAAAAAGAGAAAATAAATCTCCCCAGCGGGGGAACAGATACCAATTAAAACTTGACAGATGTTTCAACCTTTTCTTACCTTATTCAAAACGAACAAAATGTATATACATTTTAAAGCTAAAAACACAGGATTTATTTTTGTCTATCCAGAACCCTGCAGGACAGCACATTTAGGCTGGTGTCCTGACTTTTCTTTCCTGTTCCTGCTGGTTCAAAGTCAATCTGCTGTAGATAAGAATAGAAACATCTCTATACACATAGAGAAAGAAAAAGTAAGCTATGTGACCCAAGAAGTTAGAGAGATAAATAATAGACATAGCTGTAGTTTAAAGTTATTTGAAATGTAAGAAATGAGGGCTTGCACAATGATCTGTAAAGTGTTAACTTATTTTATTATAGAAGTCAAGAAAAGAAAGGTAGTGCCCATAAACAGTATTATCAGGGGGCCAAAGCTATATCCCTAAGGTGATAATGCAGTAATAACCAACCAGGCAGCTATAGTGTCCGTTCCCACTGCTAGAGCATGTTTGCTAACAGCAGAGGATATGTAGCACAAAACAGATGGATTTCTATTGCATCATTGGAGTCAAGCTTTGTGTCCTGGTTCAGACCTATGTATCTATAAAAAGCTGAGGAAGAGTGGCCATGCATGGGAATTTCATCTTGTAAATGCTTTTACAAGCCCCTGTATGATATAGGCATGGGGACCCTCATAGGAGAGAGTTTTGCACAAAAAGTTGCTGTCTTTTTTAAATTGCCCATGTGACCAGTTTAAATGGAGACAGTGGTTAATGGAGCTTTGCTTTAGGAATGTAAGTTTAAAATAGACCTGAACTTAAAAAGTGAGGATTTGCTATGTTATAGGGAATATTTCGCAATGTTAATTGTGGCTAAGCTGTACCCTAAAAGATTTACCTTATTTCCTGAAATTTCGTCTGACAATTAGCTGTGCACTTCCTGTTATATGAGGATGTCTAGCCACTTCTATGCCTACAGCCCCATAGCTGTACATCTGCAATTTGGGATGTAAGGCACTGCTGGTTCTCACTGCTGGTCTCAGGTGATTTGGAGCGGCATATGGTGATGTTACTACTGTGTTGTTTAATGTTCTCCTTCTTGGGGGCTCTAACATGAGAAACCAAAACCCTTTTTCTACCAAGATGGTCGTCTCCATAAAGATACAGTGTAGAACAAGACATGGTAAGTGAGTAATCAGGAAAGAACAGCTGCTGGCAAACCACAGGCAATACTGGTGACTAGTCCTTTGTCCTCTGTTTGCCTTTCTTTTGGGAAGGGGTGTGGGGGCACTCCTTCCAGAGTTCAGTTCCTTTTTAAGTAAAAAGAACATCATACACAAACATCTTAAAATGTTTTGGATTATACAACATGAATGACATACACTTGTCATTCATTATCTTAGCTATTACCAGATAATAAAATAAGCATGCTTCCGGATATCTGTCTGCCTGTCTGTTTGTTTTACATGCTATATATGTTGTTTTGTACTTGATACTTGATTTTTTTTGGTGCTTGACATTTCAGTGGGAAGATTACATATTGTCCGAGTATTGTTTGAGTACAAATAGCCTTGTTTTGATCTGAGGTATGGTACATTGCATTGCTTTAATAGCACAGTGCAGCTTCCTCCCACTTGATAGGTTGCTGTAGCAACACAGCCATTTTCATTCAGAACAGTGCACGTGAGAGAAAATGGGATGTGAAAAGGCTTTTATAGGGTCTTGGTAAGGCTTGTTTTTTAGGAGGCATATGACCTTTACAATTGAGTACTCAGCTGTGTTTGAAATAATACATGAATTATCCCCTTTATAGTTGCCTCCTGCTCTCATGAGTCTATTGCAAACCTGCCTTTAAAATAAAAAAAAGTATTTCTGGTAGGTAAAGCTGTGGTAGTATTAATAGGAGGACGTGTACATGCACATGCGTGTGAGCATCATTTAATATAGGCACAAAATTGCAACCAGTAAAAAAAATGGGTGCTGGAATGAACAAGGGTATGCTTAGAGTATCCCTAAATTTTATCAGATGGTAAGTAAAAAAATCAGCACACCAAACAGCTTGACATTTAAATATGCATGAGACAAAATAGTACAAAGAACAGTACATGAACACAGGTCACTCTGACCATTGGTGAGCAGGGGCATCGCAAGGGGGCTGCGGGGGGTGCGGCCTGCACCAGGTGACACCATCAGAGGGGGTGACTTACTGACACTCATTTTGGTGTCACCGCTTTCGAAAAGACAGGCACTCGATCATGGACCAAGAGCCCGACAGCTACAAGAGAGAAGAGGAGACCCAGTGGCATACCTTATTCTGTTGGATGAATGTCCCCTCCTCTCTTTGCCGGCATCCATCACTGAGATGGCCACTGAGATGGCAGTTAAGTGCATGTGATGTCATCACGCCCGTGCACAATGATGTCACACCCAGCGGCCACATCGGGTGACACCCGGCCTGGGGATGCTTTTGCTAGTGAGGTTGGATTTGGCTTGATAAAGGGGTATTAACCCTAAAATATTGTCATTGTGCTCCCATTTCCTTGCTTCCAGATGTCCACTGTTTAAAATCTCCTTACCATGTGATCTAGTATTGTATACAGTATTTTACACATGCACGCTCTCCACAGGTGCAACTGTACAACGAAAAACAAACTTGTTTTGTTTAGGAGTACAATGATAATGAGGAGAACAATTTCTGTTAGAAAAATAGGGCATTGCAGTAACATTCCCCAAACACATAATATGTCAAAGCATTGATATTTAATTTCTCCTTATAGGACATGAAACCGCCAGCGCAGCAGTGGTAAGCCTAGCAAATCAAAAGCCTGTATACTGGTTTAGCCCATAAAAAAGATACTTGCATTCTGGCTTCATGAAAAGTTTCCAAAGAACTGATTGATTGCATTTTGGGGTAATAAATTAGCTCACAATATGGCAGCCTCCTTTGTGTCAGAAGACAAATGGTGTCAGTTCAAAACTGAATTGAATTTAAAATTGAGTTCCATCCATATACTGTATAAAATTACATTGAAATGTAGCTACCACATAGCTGTATCCTGTAGCTGCTTGCTTATGGATTTCTATTCCGCTCCCTACGGACAAGCAGTCTTGTAGCATACAGGACTTTCACAGCTTTTCTGATACCTGAAAACAAGCCTAAAGTATATGCATAGCCAAAAGTTTTTTTGTTTTTTGGGTAGTGTAGGAAAGGGTTAAAACCCCTGACAGCTGCATTTTTGTCTTTTAATGTACCATTGTGGAAATTTCTGCATACTTCCTGTCTCAAAAATGGAAAAAGAAGTTAGAGAAAATCTGTGGGGAGTTTTCTATTCTTAGACAGTTGTTGACAGAACAGGTCCCCCCCAACTTTATAAGATTTCCCGGTTTCCCCTCACTGCTTATTCTGGGGACAACTCTAAAATGTTGGATTTATTCCTAGATGACAATGGTCACCTGGACAAGTGGAGGGGTAGATCTCCCACATGATAGCAACATTTTGTTTTACAGAGAGTCTAACCCTTCCCCACTCTATCCAAAACTTAAAGAAGGCTTTGACTAGAGATGCACATGCCTAGTTGTGGTCTAAGCTCATTATGTGGCTAGCTTTCTTCATATTGTATGTAATGAGCTATTAGAGATTTACAAAGTGAGAGGGCAAATATACAGCAGTAACTGAGGGAACAACTGAGTTACAATTACCACAAAGTTCCCTCGATTAAGGGGGCTGTTTTTGTTTTTCAAATATGACGGTGGGTTGCAATATTTCCTGTTAATCTTTTCTTAGTTTGTACCACACATCCATGGTGAAGGAATGTATTAAAGGTGAGTCCCTATGTGAAATGTACTGTGAGAGTTATAATTGCATTGTTAGTTGTTAGAACCAACAATGAGATGCTACAGAGAAGTGATCATCAGAAGATCAGCACAGTGGTTCACCAAGCTCAGAGAATTAGTTACTCCTCTGAGCTGACAGTATGGACAGTCCTCATTCCTAATAGGGTAGAATTTGTAGGATATGGACATGCAGGTAACCACTGCATGCCGAGATGCCAAGCCAAGTGATTTTGTTTATGAAGGGCAAATATTGTAGAAAAAAGTATGTATGAATGGTAATAAATACTGTTGGACTGTTTTTTTGCCAACTAAATTGTTAGTAAGCATCCAAAAGCTGTATTTCTTTGCTGTTTTAATTGTGTTACATCAATCCAAAAAGAGTATCCAAACCCTGCTGGGGGACCAGAGCTACTAAAGTGGTTTAAGAGTTCTGTGATATGAGGGGTTTTTAGAGAGGCCCTGCAGTGTATGTGGATTTTAGTGTACCTCCATTCATCACCTTCATTTACATCACCAATTGTATAAAACTTTCTGTGCTACATACATTTCTCACAATAACAAAGGAATATACATTTTGAACTCATACATTTTGTATCAAACCCCCAACCGCTACATTCAAATTTGTCCTCTTGATACAAATGTGTAAAATATAAATGATAAATGTAGCGCTTTAAATGAAAACAAAACCAACATGTCCCACTGCCACTGATGGTAGTTTACCTTAGTTTTTCCTTTGCTAATTCTCCAGCTGATTCTCTCCCTTGGGTGTAGGATTGGCAAGGCCAATGCTGGTGGGAGAGCTTACTTCCCTCTGCTGTGCACGTTCTATACATGGTTCTTTGTTGCACACATTTTATATAGTTGGCTTTACTTGATTTTAACTATCATTAAGAGATGATTTGCTGTTGTGGCTTCTTCTCTTTTTGATTTACATTGAGATTTGGATGTGCAATAAACAGAAAGTTAGGTGAGTGACATTTCTTTTTTAGGTGGAGGATGTGCACTCACTTCAGTGGAGTAATGTGAAGAATTTATTATTGAAGATTTATTAGCTACAAGAAATACTTTTTCTTTTTAACATAGACGTTTCTTTGTTTGGCCTATTTATGAAACACCTGTTACTCATTGTATACTGGATATGAGAAAGATTTTGGTTTGTGACATATGAAGGACTTTTGTTTTATACCAGCCTTTCTCGACCAGGCTGTCAAGGCACCCTTGGGTGCAATCTAACTTCCGCGGGGGGTGCTGGCCGCAAGCATTATGGAAACGAATGAAACAAATCTAAGGATAGTAGGATCCATTTAGAAAAGGACATAAGTTCACCTCTGTCCAGACCTGCTCCGCCTCCTGCTCTCTGCCATGCTGCCACAGCTGCTGCTCTTGATGGGATGGTAAAACTTTAACATGAAGGGAGGACTAAAGGACTCTGATGTGAAAAGGGGACTGCGAACTCTGATGGGAAGGGGGCTTCTAATGTGAATGGGAAACTAATGTGAAAGGAGGGGGGGTTTAATGTAAAGGGTGGACTGTAATGTGAAGGGGGCTCCTGATGTGAAAGGGGGACTTCTCAACTAAAGAGTGTCCCTTTAAAAAAGGCTGAAAAATGTTGATTCATACAACACTTGTTATTCATTTTGTGAATGCAAAGTAGATCTGTTAAGTGTGGAATAATATAGAGACAAATATATTTTAGTATATGTACCTCATGTCATCTGTGGTGGTGGGAATTATGGTTTAAATTCATTGAATTGCTACATTTATTTACACTTTTTTTTTTTTACAGTTAATGAATTCCCACAAACATTACATGAAAATTGACTAAATAGAATTGAATGGATCACAGGAAATCCACCAAGATGAAGTGACTAAGATTTGCTCCCCCTGGCAGATATGCACATGTGTAAACTTCAGACTTCTATATATTAAGCTGTAACTGTTCTACAAATCAGGAGATCTGGATAAATAGTTGGCTACAGGGGTGCACAATAATGAATTGCTTGGTTATGCGTATTGTTCCTAAATCAAGAATATTCTTGTTTTATAGATTTGAAGTGGAAGCGATGACATGCCCTTTTTGTTTTTAGAAGGCCATGCTGAACTTGACATTGTTTTGCTAGCTACAGATATCTGATGTCTCCCAGACCGCCAATAATTGCCTCGGAAATTATTTTTATTTCCTTAGTACCTGTAATTCTGCCATGAATTCAAGAGCTCATGTGAAGCATTGCTGGATGGTATCCTGAAGGCACCAAAGCAGATTAGTTCTGTGGGTGTATTACATCTTATATCTTGTTAATTGGGTAACTGTTTATATATTGCAGAGACATACATTTCTACATTTCTCCTTTTCTGTTGTTTGAAAACAATGTGGCATTAGCTGGACAATTTGTTTAAAAGATATTTACAATGTAAAATCTGCTAAAGTTGTAGGAGTTATTGCAGTTGCTACAAGAACTGGCTCTGGAGGGCATACTGCAATTCCTGAATGCTACCACATGTTGCTGTGTAATTTTATAATTATAGGGTTACAGTGAAGACATACATAATTTCTAAAATTATTGTTGAGGGGGCTTCTCTTGCTCCTCTCAACTGACACCCCTAGACGTGGTGACAGGGAATGTGAGGACACAGAGTGGCATTGTTGCAGGCTGGACTGAATCTAGGAAGAGGTTGGGTGCCTGGACCAGATGACTATAGACTACAGGACCAGGACCCACTGTCAGAATACCAGGGTACCAGAACGGGTGACAGGAGCATGGTCAGAATACAAACTGGGGTTGGAAACAGCTGACCAGCTGAGTACCAAGTCAGGAACCAAGGATAGAGTCAGGATCCCAAGCCAAGGTCTGTAGCAGACAGGCAGTGGAGTATCAAATCAGCAATCAGGAGTCGGGTCGCAAGTTCAGTAATAGCTGGTCAGAGAGGTGGAGGGCAGAATCCAAAGTCCAGCAGACAAGCCAAGGTCACAAAGGGCCGGCAGAGATTCTGGGAGAAGTCAGAAGGCAGGTAGGGTGGTTAACAGGTAAGTAGGATAACAGATCAGCTGAAGAGCACTCGGCAATTTGTCCATATCACATGCCCGTTTATATAGGGTGTTTTGACATTTGCTAATGTGTGTGTACCTGCACACTAATGCATACCTTCACGCTAATCCATGTGTGCCTTCATGCTAATACGTAAATTCCTGCATGCTAATGCACTCTTGCCTGCAGTTCAGTGTACAGGACAATGGGCAAGCATGCTTGAACCCGGACTGGACTTTTGGAATGCACTGGAGTTTCTTTGCACTAATATACAGAACAAACATAATAGGAATGTTTAGAAAACTCAAATTCCCCAAAATCTGGGATAATAATACTGTAATTGTGTTTAATAGTATTCCCAAAATTATAGTGGTGGAACAGGTCTTGCTGTAATTGCAGCCTACACTGCGCTTAAGTTTCAGAAGTGCCCAGAGACCTCTTGTTACTTTACTTTTCTTATAAAATTGGTATAAATACACAGCCATAATACTGTATCTAAGCTTGTGTGCACCTTAATAATTAGTGTCTTAGTATCTTGCATCATGACACCCAACAATCTTCATATACCTCCTATAATGAATGTGATTTAGAGCAGTCACCCCTTGTTGGCATGTTTCCAATAATAAACATGGTGGGCCAGTGTTAAAACCGTTTGTCTAATTTCTTTTTAGGGCTTGTTCACACGACGTCCGGATTCTGTCCGGACCAGATCCGTGTGCTCATGCACCCAAAATGCATCCCAGTGCATCCCTATGTGTTTTATGGGCTACAGTTCTCACGAGCGCAGTCCGTTTCTGGTCCGGACAGAAAAAATACTGCATGTCACATTTTGTCCGGTCCCGAAACGGTCCGGAAATGCACGAACGCGTCAAAAACGCAACAAAAACGCATTGCACTGCAGCTAACATACTGACAGCCCACTCCAACCAAAAAACACGTCTGGAACACATAAAAAAATGCGTCAAAAATGCACTGCATGCATAGCACTGCATCTCCAGATCTGAACAAGCCCTTAATGTCCATTAAGCCTGAAAACAATGACATAGCTTTTAAACTAAAACATTAATTATAACCTGAGGTCCTTTTTGTTATTGTTACTCATGGACATAATCAGTGTCAATCTGATACATCATGTCCAAACTAGTTAAAACATCATGTCACGTCCAGCAATTAAAGTTGTTTTTGTTTTTGAAAGTATTACCTTGTATTCAGAGACTATGAATACCAAAATCAATGCAGTTGGCGTCTCATTTTCATCAACGGAAAGTAAATGCAAATAGTTTTTCTCAAATGAGCCTTTCCTCTGCTTAGCTTAATGTTAATTTAAATTTTAGATGTAGCAAATTCATAGACATTGTGAAGTCATTAGGTATACAGGATGATTAAAAGGTTTGTGTATTATGGGTTGTCGCTGAATTTGAAACATGTTTTATTTCATAAAACAAAAGAAAATGATACTATATTTGTTCATAAATAATCACTATATACATGTTATAGGGCCTTTCATGGCTTCTTTTAGATCCACTTGAGCATTGGTCCCCAAACTGTGGCCTTTTGCTTGCATTTAACCAGCCCTTCCTTCCCACTGACATAAACGATGGGACACTATTCCTCCTACTGACACCAAGGATGGGGCATTATTTCTCTTACTACCTACTAATACCAACGATGGAGCTGTGTGGGAATGATGTGTGAAGAATGTGTGTGAAGAATAGTGGTATTAATAGATAAGATATCTCTTATGTCTATAGGTCAGGTAGATACATGCCAGCTGACTGCTGTTGGGAAGGGGGTGTCAGGGTTCCACCCTGACTTTACTGGTTTGCAGCATTCTGGCTTGGCTGCCATTTTACTCACATTGTTTCCTTCTCTGCCTGAGCAGACTCTGGACCATTGCTCACTACTCCCAGGCTCCCTCTTAAGGCCAGACAGGAGAGCATCATCTGTGAGAGTCAGATGGGAGTTTCCTGTCTGTGAGTGATGATGTCACCCCACTCACTGTATATAAACTCAGTCCAGTCTGACCTTGCGTGGTCTTCCTGCTAGTGTATTCCTGCTGCTCTGAGTATCTTGATTCTGTGTATGACCCGATCCTAGCTGATGTTCTCCTCTGGCTCCTGCTCCTGGCTTGTTCTTGACAATGCTGATTTCCTGGCTCCTGCACCTGGCTTGTTCCTGACGACGCTGATTTCTGTGTTCCTGACCTGGCATGTACGACTACCCACTCCGGCTCCTGACCCTGGCTTGTTCCGGTTTATGGTTCTGGTTCCTCCTGTGGACACTGTTCTTAATAAATATTTTAATTAGCACCTTTTGCTTGTCTGGTTTTCTTTGTGCGCTGACAGGGGGTGGGGGTTGGCAAATGTTGATTGGGCAGGTCAGAAAGCTATTGTTCCATCTTAGTAGGTCAGTGTCAGCAATGATTGCTGTGCTGCTCTCCTCTTTCTCTGGTCTTTTTGCATAATGATAACATGGATGATTGTGTTGGAGGGCCAGGTAAAACACATGATAGAGGGTGGTCAGATTATACCTGTAGATCTGACCACTTTTAGATCTGTGGATGGTATAACAATGGGTAAGGTTTGTTAGAGAAGGGAATGAAGGGTAGAGAGTGTTACTAGTGGCCTGACTCCAATGCTCAGCACCAACCTGAGTGGCCATTATGGGCACTTTCATTAGACATAAGGACAAAGGTAGAGAGGGCTTAGTAATTAGATCAGGGAAGTCAGGCACTAGTAGTAAAATGAAACTAGTTCTAAGAAAAGACACATGGTAATAGCAGGTAGATTGTAATCTTTGCTGTTTGGCAGGACGTTTGTTTTACATTTTAGAAAATGTCTGCCAGGTTCCCCTTAAAGCTAACCTCATCTGTCTTATAAAAGGGTCTTAGGCAACAAGGTTACTGAATTGCACACATTTTGTGGGGCTTGCAAGTGCCTTTGTTAGTTTTATTTCAAGTTCTGTGTTTGCATGGAGTTCCTTGAATCCTAGCCTCATCCCTCATAGCCTTAAGCCCAACCCCCTGCATTTCAACAGTCAAAGGCTAGAGCCGGTGAGGTTCTCAAACTTGACATTGGAATGTCAGAGAGAGGATATAAGTGCCATGAGCTAGAGAGGCAATATATATAGTATATTGTACAAAGTCACCTTTGGGATTGTCATCCAAATGGGATTTATACCTTCCAATGAGTATTTCAAGATGGCACATTATTTTCCTTCAAGGAACTGAGTGTGAGAATAGGGTGATATAGAGGGTCACAGGCAGAACAAAGGCGATGTTTGTTTCCCTTGGTTAGTTTCATTACTAGGTCGCAAAATTGTAAACTAGTGCTTCAACTGCCTGTTACATCATAACAACTGCAAATTCAGAAAAGAGCAGCAAGCAAATTCAGTGTTGTCTGTCTGTTTTTAGCTGCCTCATATTAGGTACATTACAAGAAGAAACGGGAATCACATTTGGTCACATTTTTGCAGTGATGAAGGGACCCTGTATGGCCCCATAACGTTGGCTCTTTGCATTGTGACGATTTGTCCGAATAAATGGACATTTGTTATTGGAACGACTGAGTGCTGGTGATTCCGGTTTCTTGCTGTTTGTTTGCATGGCGCCATTCATGATTATCACTGCGGGCACGATTACTACACAGGCCGGGAGCGCTGCGGGGAGTGCAGAGGGACATTCCATTTGTCTAGGTACATTACAAGGGCATTACCTGCAGTGAACAGCGGGCTCTCTGTCTTGCTGTGGAGACCAGAGCATTGAAACACAAAAGTAATGGCTGGGTCAAGGGAGTCTGGCTGTAACCTTATTAATGCAGACTTTAGGCAATGAGGTGATGTAATAGGTCAACTTCTGAACAGTTTGGACGGGATTTATAAAGTTTTCAGGTGGCAAAATGTGCTCTTTCAGCAAAGCGGTTTCTCTCCAAAACAAAGATGGGCATGAAATGTTTTCTGACACATTACATATAAATGTTTTTTTGGATAGCTCTACAAAAACAGCTGTCATAGTGGAGCTACCTTCCTCAGCACATTTGAAATGTCAGATTGGTTGCAGATCCTAGTTCTTTTCTCACGGAGCCACAATCCACAATGTTGGTATGGGATCAAAACACTGCACAGCCGAAGCTTACATAGTGGGAATGTTTAAAGGGGATCTGAACTCAAAAAGTTAAGATTTACTATATAATACGGAACATCTAGAAATGTTATAGTGCTTAAGCAGTAAAAATATATATTTTGTTTAAACGTCTTCTGAACAATAACATTGTACTTTCTGTGCCTTGAGCCCCAAAGCTATATAAAATCAGTGTGAATCTAAGTCACTGTTGTTCTGGCTGAGATTTGGAATGAGAGTTGGCGATGTTGCTACTGTCCTGCTTACTGTTCTATTTGCTGGAGAAGAAGCTATATCTAAGGTGCTGTGGTGCAAGGACCTCCTTGTTTCTGCTTCATCTATTCTGTGAATCTGTGCACCTCTTCTGTTGTCAGTGCAATGAAGATCTTTGCTACAGGATGTAAACATTGCAGCAAGATGGAGCTGTTAAGTTAGGCAAGTATGTTACGTATCTAAGGCAGAGGAGCACTGGCTACTTCTGATCGGGGGTCAAGGTGGCTGGCTGAATAAGGTTATTTTATATGAGAGAGTACTTATCCATTAGGTTGCCAGAATTTCTGTGCCTATTGAGTAAATTTTAAATCGATCCCTGTTCAGTATTATGGAAAATTCAATAATGAAATTTCCCATTAGAACAGTGCTCTGATGCCTGTTAATCTCAAACAATGCAGAGTTGTTTACAATTTCTCAGATACAGGAAAATCTATGTAGCAGCTGCCATAATATGAATTAATTTTATTCATGTTATAAACAATAAGAAAACCAATTTTCCAATATTAAGGACCACTCTGCAAAACTTAGACTAGGAGGAAATACAATAATTAGAGACAGAACAGAAATGTCAATGTTTCAAACTGTCTTTATTTAAACATTGCAAAATACATTCATCAATGTGAAAGGCTAAAATTAAAACATGTGGCTTATTTCCATAGCTAACAAAAAGCAATTGGCAATAAGGAAAATGCATTTTAAAATATAATACTGGAGGAACACTTTCATCATTTGAATGTTAAAAAAAGAACACATCAAAAGCTGTAAAAAAATGAGCTCAGACAAGCTGGGTAAACCATTTTTTTGGGGGGGAGATGCATTACACACACACACTTTGTGTGACAGGTGATAGTGTTTGTCATGAACGGTTCTGTATCCACTGAGAGTATGGCATTCCAGATGATGCCACAGCATATGCTGTGGGGCATACACAGGGGGGCTGATTTACGAAGCCCAACACGCACACGCGCAA
>NW_017308842.1:123182-133933 GCF_000935625.1 Nanorana parkeri | reverse complement strand
AATTTGGGAAACATTTGCTTTTAAAGCATGGTGTGACAGCCATACTAATATTCCATTCATACATTTAGTAAAGCACAAATGGACTGAAGGGATGAACAGAGGAGTAGGGAGATAGATTTGGGTGTCATCAGCATAGATATGGTATTGGAAGCCATAGGAGGCAATCAACTGACCAAGGGAGGAGGTGTAGATAAAGAATAGAAGGGCAGAGCCTTGGGAAACCTGTGTGGAGAGGGAGGGGAGCAGAATAGGGAAGAGAAGGGTTAAAGTGGTGATGGTTTCTGCAATGAACTGTTTGCTGGTTGAAGGGATAGGAGGTTTGAAGACGGGGAGAGGGTGAACTGATAACGTTTGTGATCAGAGAGAGGAAAGGGGTGTTGGGGAGGTTGCAGGGAGTGCAGAGCTGGGAGGACACAAAGCAAAGGGTGCTGCAATTGGAGTGAGAACTGAGGCAGGGTGCTATTATGTGCTCCTTAGACCAGCCGTGACCTGCCTGCATTGCACGGGGGGGAGGGGGAAGAACCAGGGAAGGCAAAATATAAATATTTAACCTCTGCTTTAAAAGGCAATACTGGTGCAAAGAGACATGACCACTCACACTTTTGTTACTGCTTCACTTTAATTTTAACATATGTGCCCAGCAGAAGTCCTCGCAGCACAAAACCTTGCTATATGAAGACATGTTGACTCATTCTTCCTTTTACCACAGTACAGAGAGCAGCCCCGAGGTCCTCTACAGGGACTGTGACACAGCGCCCCGAAACAAAAGACATTTCAGAGACCTGCAGCAGCTTCACCGATTCTTCTGCCACGGAGAGGAGATCAGGATTGCCCCAGGATCAAGGGAGGAAAGGACACTATTCAGCTTCTGTTAACTCTTCTCGGTCTTCCTGCCCATCTCCCAGGGTCCTGAAGGATGATGAGCATCATATAGACCAGCCATCGGTCATAGAAGACACCTCCCTGTGTAATGACAACATCGCGGCACGTATGGCTGAAATGACCTTGCAGAATAATATATTAAAGGCGCAACTGAAACAGATCGGCTGCAATACGAACTCGGGTCTGATAAAGCCTGCTGATGGCGGAACTGCCATGCAGACCTGTGCTGAGGCTAAGGTAAGACACTGACACCTACTGGTTACAGCGGAGTATTACCTATCAACTTGTTAATGGAGAAAAGGAAATGAACAGAAAATTCATATATTTAACATTTTTACATGCAGCGGTTTCCCTTCCATAAATAATTTTTGTATTCATTTTCAATGGGCCTTTGAACTTGGTAGAATATAAGGATGCACCGATATTAGTATTGGTGCCGATACCGAGTATTTGGGCGAGTACTACGCTCCGATACTTGCCTCCGATGCCGGAACTTTCGGTCAGAGGGAGATTTCCTCTGACTGGCAGTGCCGCGAGGTAACATGGAGCCAGCTTCCAGGCCAATCAGGAAGCCGGGCAGTAAGTAATGACTCGCCTCCTGGTTGGCTGGGAAGCTGGCTCCATGCTTTTTGGCCTGGGAGTGACGTGGCTTCCAGATTGGCGGATAAGCTGGCTCCATGCTAATTGGCTGGCAAGCCGGCTTCCTGGCTAATCAGCATTGAGCCGTCCAAACCGCACAGAGTCTGCTTCCCGGCAAATCAGGAAGCCAGGCTGCGGGTAATGACCCATCTTCCTGATTGGCCAGGAAGCCGGCTCTATGCTGATTAGCTGGGAAGTCGGCTTCCTACCTAATCAGCATGGATCTGGCCAAACAGCATGGAGCTGGCTACACGGGCAATCAAGAAGCCAGGCGGCGGGTGATGACATGCCACCTGGGTTCCTGATTGCCCATCAAGCCGGTTCCATGCTAGCGGAAGTACCAGTATCGGTACTCGGTATCGCCGAGTATCAAAAGATAAATATCGGTACTCGGTGTCGGCGCATCCCTAGTACAATATTTCCATATCCCAGACCCCTACCTCCTTGCATGTCATAGCCCTCTCCTCTTATGTGAATGTCTAATTATGGTCTGTGCTGACCCAGCGCCTCTGTCCTTCCCCCTCATCTCCCTACATAATATTTTATACAGCTGTCAGGGGAGGAGCAAAGGGGAGCACTTTAAAGTGTGACTTGAGTGACGGCTCCAAGTCTTCTGGGTTGCTGACATCACTCAGTCGATTGGCAGTTAAAGCATGGCTCTGGTGATGACAACCAAGATGGTAGATATTAAAATGTTATTTACAATTCTTACCAACAGGTCGCCTCGCTGGCACATACTCCCATGACTCTAGAGCAGAGGATCGCAGAGCTGAACAGGCAGAGTGCCGAGGCCCGAAATAAACTGCTAAGCCTGATTGAGCAGCAGAAACAAAGCACGGTCGTCTCGCCAGCCATCTCGCCCATTACACCTCAGAGTGAGGACTCGGGTGAGAAGCCATGATGTTTTATTCCCACTGTATGAATTCAATATTCGATCCCCAGGTACCCTCCTAAAGCTGAACTCCAGCCTTGCCTTTAGGCACAGTTGTACCGGCTCCTGGTCTGAAAGTAGGTTATCGCCAATGTGCATTAGAAGCAGCAGCAAGGCAGAAAGAGCTCTGGCCTGCCCGTTTCATTCATTGGACTTCAGTCTTTCAATCACGGAAGCTCAGCATCACATGTGGGTGCTACCTATGGCATTCTGTATATGTATACAGTCTACCTAGGAAGCCCACACCGCCTGACTGACAGCCACCCATTGTGACATCCAATCAAAATCCTTTTTGTATGACATCTGATCAGATTCCTTGTGTTATTTTCAAACCTGGAATTCCAAAATGATATTTGAAGCTGACTGATTGGCATGGGCAGCAAGAAATGTTATTTTCTACAATCCACTTTTGATACATTAGCCCCATGTACAGTATCTGTGCACACAATGACCTTTCCAGACAGCCACTGCGTGACCCATCTTGGGCAGGGTGAGTTGTCCAGGACATAAAGCTGCTGTCAGGGCTGTATGCACAGTTTATTAACAATATCAATGGGATTGTTGATGGTAAATGTTGTGTTGGGGACCTCTACCTATTGAGGATGTGTGCTTCTCTCTGAGATTTTTCATCCAATGTTTTGTTTGCAGGAAGAAAAGAACGCATCGTCATTCCAATGCCTCATTTTACTGACTCCTCCATCGAAGAGACCCCATCCCCGGACAGCAGGAGCAGCAGTGGGCGCAGGTAGAATTTGCCTCTGCAAACCATCTGGGGGGAAAAACATTTTTCAATTTTTGGTAAAGGGAGCAAAGTGACTGATAAATCAGAGATAAGAGTCAGGGTAAGGGTGATGGACAGGGTGTCCATATCTAGGTTGGGAACCAGTATTGATGCTTCATAGAGAATGAAAGTAGAACTATTAAGGCGAGTGAAAATCACTCGGCCTCCTAGTTCTAGCCGACCTGTGACAATGAAACTGTCACACGTCGGCTCAATAGATCGGGAAGTGAGAGAACACATACCGTCGCTCGCTCGCTCACTTCTCGATCCTGTCCCTGCAGAGAGCGCTGACTGTCACTCACGGCTCCCTGCAGGGATTCCCCCCCTCCCCTGTCCGATCCTCCAGCGCTGACTGGCGGAACGGACGGGGGAGGGGGCGGGTACAGCTGACTCTGCCGTTAGTTAGATAGGCAGAGCCAGCTGTCACTCACGCAGCTGGGTGGATATAGACAGTAATGTCGGGATCTGTCCCGGCTGCGGCTTCTCAGTATACCGCGATACTGAGCTTTGGGTGACGGGAGGACGCTAGTTTGTGTTCTCCCGTGACCCTTAGGAGAACTATGGGGAAAAGCCCTGACCCCATAGTTCTCCTTTTTAATTGTTGGATGGAGCAATGGTGGCACACAGAGTAACTCAAGTTAAGTTACACAAAGATCGGCCGCAGAAAGAAAACTTTTTACAACAAGGCCATGCCCATTATGGCTGCCTGTTACTTCATTGGCCGAGACATTTGATTGAAACTGTAAACCATATCAGTTACCTTTTTGGCATTATGGAACACATTTATTAATAGCCTCCAAATGAATAACCCATATTGCCGTCTATTTACCCTCAAGATTTATGATAACTAGTGCTGCAGAAAGAGTGGGCATTTGCAAATGACAATATGAGGCTGGGATCATGATTTCTATGCATGAGGCAGCTCGGGAGGGATGTCTGTTAGCAGGGTGTGTGAGGTTGAAGTGGAGAGATGTCTGTTAGTGGGGTGCATGAGGTGGCTGGGAATGGAGGTTTGTCATTTAGGGGGGTGTGAGGTGGATGAGGATGGATGTTTGCCAGTGGGCTGCATGAGGCGGCTGGGAAGGGATGTGTGTCAGCAGGGTGCATGGGGTGGCTGGGAAGGTACAGTATGTCCATTAACGGGGTGGGTGAAGAGGAATATCTGTAAGCGGGGTGCATGAGTTTGCGGGGTGCATGAGTTGACGTGGAGGGGTGATTGTCAGCGGGGTGTGTGTGTAGGAGGGATGTTTGTCAGCGGGTGAGGTGGCTGACTTGGTTGGGATGCCTGTCAAAGGGGTGCAAGAGGTAGTTGGGTAGGGATATGTGTCGGTCGGGTGTATGAGGTAGTTGGATAGGGATATGTCGGTGGGGTGTATGAGGTTCCTAGGGAGGGATATCTGTTAGCATGGTGCATGAAACATCTAGGAAGGGATGTCTGTCCATCTGAGTTGGGAGGCAGCTAGGGTTGGATGCCTGTCAATGGGGCAGTGTGTGTGTTTGTGTGTGTGAGTGTTGCTTGGGGCCAGAGGTGGATATTTGTCGTGTGTGTGTGTGTATAGGCAGGAGGGGGGGCTTCTGCGTGCATGTGATGCAAAATCCCCAATTGGCAAAATGTAGGGATGCACCGATACCACTTTTTAAAGACCGAGTACGACTACCGATACTTTTTCCCCAAGTACTCACCGATACTTTTTCTTAAAGGGACAGGTCACATTTTTACTAAAGCAATACAAAATCATGATTTTAGGTCAGTTTCTTAATACTATGAAGAACATTAACATGAAATTAACATGAAATGAATATTTATCATGCCATTGCTAACTAAGGCTTGTAATATAAAGCCAGGTATGCAGAATTGGATATAGCTGTGCCACACTATACAGTGTTCTGGTCCGGAGTCTCTACATGTGCTCGTCTATTTTCCCCACTATGGGGAGACAAGCCTTAGTTAGCAATGGCATGATAAATATTCATTTCATTGTTCAATGTCTTTTTTTTTTTTTTTTTATATTAGAAAATGTACTCGGCACAGGTACTCGTTTTTTGTATCTGAGTATTTGCACAAATACTCGGTATCGCCACCGATACCGATGCTTGTATGCAAAATGGAAGTGGGACTATTCTTTTTTGAATATATTGCGGATGGTCTGTGTTTTTGGCTTGTTGAAGTTTTAGGTAAACCTGCAGGTGACCCACAGTTTTATTAGTAACTGGTTTACTTTATAGAGGGGAGGGCAAGTGGTCAATACTCCAGACCTTGCACTTCCCCCACCACACTAATCTAACAACTAAATACAATTCTGTCAGTGTGCAAAGTGTCACAGATTGTGTTCTTTATAAAGCAGCCACAGCCAGTAGATACGCCTGTCCCCTGCCAGCATGTTGCAGAGAAGGATCCTTGTTCTGTGTGGAAGCAGAGGTCAAACAGAGAAAATGGCTCAAATTGATCTAGGGTCGATATTAAAGGAGATATATATGTTCAACTCATCCTTGGTCTCACAGCGGTGACCACTCACCTCTCTCCCACTCTGCTCTGAGGGCAAAGTCACACCATAAAGAGTGCTTTCCAGAGCATTCAGCCTCTGGAACGCAACCCGGCCGGCTCACTTTGTTTTGGGGCGGGCGGGTGGGGGCGAGGCGGTACATTGAAGTCAGTGAAGCATCCCTTTAGCTGTGCAGGCAGAGACATGGGTGGGGCTGGGTCAGTGGACTGTTAGATTAAGCAGCTCTGTCATTGCTTAGCTGTGCGGCTGAAGTCCCAGTCGGGTGTGTACGGGTGGCTACGGCAGGGCTCCACGGAACCCCCGCAAGGCAGCATAGATACCCCATAAGACGGGGTGGGCAACTCTGGCCCTCCAGCTGTTGTGGAACTACAAGTCCCATGAGGCATTGCAAGACTGACAATTACAGGCATGACTCCCAGAGGCATGTTGGGATTTGTAATTAAAGCGCAGCTGGAGGGGCGGAGTTTCCCACCCCTGCCATAGGAGGAAGTGTAGTGGGTAATATTTTCAAGTAGATCTGCAACATGAAGTGACTCGGGAAGAAGACGGCTGAACATTCAGTATGTCGCAGCACACAAGTTAGGCTAACAAGATATAAAGAATGTTTTAAGGGTTAGATAACACTTTAAACTTCTGTGGTGTGTAGGAGTCCTGGATGTCACTTCCTGATTTCCTGGTCTGCATTGCTAAGCACTTTTGTTTTATTTCCTCACGCTATAGGTCCAGTGCATCTCGCAGGTCCGGGTCTTCAGTGAGCACGGTGTACAAGGGAGGGAGAGGCATGGGGGATTCTCCGTGGACAAAGGTATGACATGTCATGTAATGATATCACTTTGTAAAGCCAATAATCCCTGCCAGCAGGTCTAAGTAAGGTGAACCCCTAATGAGACCTGACCTGCCTCTCCTTTAAGTGAACCTGTACTCCTAAAACTGTCCTGGGGACGAGGAAGCATGGAGCCGGCTTTCTGGCTAATCAGGAAGCCGGGCCCCCTGTAAGGACTCCTTGCCTGTCTTGCTGATTGGTCAGGGAAGCCTTACCAGGTGATGAGGGAGAATAAAGCCGGCTTTCCGGCCAATCGGAAAGCACGGGGTCAGGTAATGACTCGCCCTCGTCGCCAAGTGACGAGGGAGCATGGAGCCAGCTTCCCGGCCAATCAGGAAGCCAGGCAGCGTGTAATGACTCGCCGCCTAGCTTCCTGATACCGGAAGCTCAAGTATCGGGCTAGGCATCAGAGCATTTGGGTGAGTAAGAGTACTTGCCCAAATACTCGGCGTCAGCACCGATACTAGTATCGGTATCAATAGCATCCCTAATTAGGAGTAAGTGAAACTAAGTCATAGAGGGGCACGGAAGAGATATATATATTTTTTTTTCTTAGCTTTTAAAGTGACACGAAACTCAGGAGTTATCTCAAAAATACATTCAGGTATAGGGCTGCAACAACTAATAATCGATTTTGAAAATAATCGTTAGCTGCAGCTCTATTCAGGTACCCCAACTATTAACAAAAATGTCTCTTATTTGTGTATCACTCGGCTGTAGATCCTCCAATCATCTCTGAATTGGTGCTGACACTGTCCTTCCTTCTGGAGGGGGGCTACTTTTGTTCCCCATGGTCCCTGTGTATGTTGTAAAGTAGTCACCGCTGCAAGCTCACTACCGGGATATTCTCCCCACACGCTGCTGCTGTTTTCTGAAAATGCCACGTCTGTGTGTTGCTCCGGCCACTACAGGATTTGTAGTTCTATTCATCCAGTCCAGAGATTTACATGGCTCTGTTGCACAGCACAGCCTGGTTTTGCAGTACACGTAGCCAGATTTTTCTGTGCTGTGCTTTAGTTAAATAACATTTACAGGCCTTGCTTGTGACTGGACAGTGAAAGGAGAAGCGGCAGACTGATGAGCTCATCTCTGTCACTCTGCTGTCTTACTATCAACATGTTTCTTGTTGGCATATGGGCACCGCAAAACAACTGACAGCTGTTTTTTGCTGCTTCTCCCTCCCCTTGTCTGAGCTCTGTTGTACAGGGACTGCAAGGGGCTAATACCAAGTCAAATTCAGGTACCTACACTGCTTGTAATGGGCATTGAATCATGTGACCAGCAGAGCTGCCCATAGGCATTGTGAAACGCTTGCTGGCTCTGACCATAGTGGATTATATTAAATTGCATCCTTGGGTTTAGCACAATCCCAGTACTTCCTGCTTGGTGTTGGCAACATATATGTAGAATGAATGTTGTTGCCTGAAGTTGCCTTTTAATTCTGGGCCAAATTAATATTTGTTTTAGTACCTTCAGGCTGTTGTTGAACTACAAGCACCAGCCATCCCTGCTAATATCTCTCTTTTTCTTTCCTACCCCATTCCTTCCCCTTCCCTGTCCTTATCTGCCTCATCAACTCCTTCTCCCCTCATCTCCCTGCACTCTCTTTTGTCTTCTGCCCCGGTCCCTCATGTCTCCTCACCCCCTTTGTTTTCTGCCCCGGTCCCTCATGTCTCCTCGCCCCCTTTGTTTTCTGCCCCGGTCCCTCATGTCTCCTCGCCCGGTCCCTCATGTCTCCTCGCCCCGTTCCCTCATGTCTCTGCACCCCTCATGTCTTCTGCTCGGTTCCCTCGTGTCTCCTCACCCCCTTTGCCCTGTTCCCTCGTGTCTCCTCACCCCCCACTGTCTTCTGCCCCGATCCCTCATTTCTCCTCACCCTTCTTTGTCTTCTGCCCCGATCCCCTCACCTTTCTGACCTCACATTGTCTCCTTTCCCCCTCCCAGGTTGCAAAGCAGAAGGAAGAAGGCTGGTTTGCCCTGTCCACCCATGTTTCTTTAACTCCAAATTATTTATAATCCCATTTGATCCGTGTATAGGGATTTCCTGTTTTTTTTTATACATTTCTATGTTTAACTTATTTATCATTTATTCAATAAATTGTTTTTATTATATACCTTGTGTTTTGTTTAAAGAGGACCTGTACTGTGGAAACTGTGCCCAAAAAGACAAGCAGAGGGCAAACTACTAGTCACCAGTATGACCCGTGGTCTCCGTGCAGATGATCTTTTTCCCTATTACTGACTTACCATGCCTTGGTCTGCCATATTTGTAGCTTTGCTTCCTTTTATCAGAATTGCCCCTCAATGACTGGTGGGGGAATATTTGTTTTAGCAGCTGGGGGTGGCGGAGGAAGCGGAGATCTACACAATGGATGGAACGGAAGCAGGGAGATCCTTACACCGCAGGTTCTCGGGTACAGCTTCCTCACCAGCAAGGAGAACAGTGACCAGCACAGTGTTATCACCAAATCTCACTGAGAGGCAGCAGAGATTTAGATGATCACACATTGAACCTTATAGCTGTATATCTACAACGTGCATTAGTGTCTAGGCACAGGAAGCGTGCTGCTACTTTTCACGCGGAAGGCAAAAGGTATATTAGTGTTTTTTAGATGTTTTCTGTAAGATATCCAGTTTATATGTTCCCTATAATAACATCACTGTTTCTGATTTCAGTTCTACTTTAACATATCTGGTAAGAGGACTTGAAAAGTAGAAACCTAATTTATAAGAGATAGCTGCTGACTTAACACTACCAGGTGCCTGGCTTTCATATCGATCCTCTGGCTTTATTATTTTGAGTCACTGACTCGGGTATAAGGTTTGCAGATTATAAGTTACCGTATTTTTCGGTCCATAAGACGCACTTTTTTGCCCCCCCCCCCCAAAAGGAGGGGGAAAATGTGCCTGCGTTTTATGGAGCGAATCCCGACACCCGAGACATGCAGTTTCGGGCACCGGGCGAGTAGTTTTTTGTACATTTAGCTCTGCTAAAGCAGAGCTAAATGTACAGTAGGAGCCACTGCTTGTTTTAATACGAGTGATCTAATGAGATCACTCGTATTAAAACCGAGCAGCGGCGGCGCTCGAGATCACCATAGAGCAGACTAAGTACGGACGTTCTTCGTCTGCTCTGTGTGATCACTGAGACCGTGGTGCTGTAATCGCACCGCCACCTGTCTCAGCGGTCACTAACTGCACCTTCTGTCACAGAAGCTACGGTCTGTCGAGCGCTCCATAAGGCGCACCGGACCTCCCTGCGTCTTATGGTCCGGTGCGTCTTATGGAACGCAAAATACGGTACTTGCGGTGAATCTCCCCAGCGGGGAAAACCAATCTGTTTCTCCTGGTGGCCATTGTCACTGTTGCTTAGAGAAGGAGCTCCTTTTAGGACTCCCAAAGGCTCATTATCAGCGAGAGATGTGTTGGTGAGAGCTACCAAGCTCCCCAATGGGACATGGGCAGCAGAAACAACCTGCCATTGGTTCTATACTCTTTCCAAAACAAAACATAATGCACTTTAAAGTAAAAAAAAAATGGTTCTCGCTCCCGAAATGTTAAATTGGCTTTTTTTTTTTGAACTTCTTTGGGCCAGTGCACACCTAGACGATTTTATCGCGCGGTTTGAGTTGTGCAATATCGCGCAAAAAACAGATTCGCATGGAAGTCAACGGAGGCTGTTCACACCTTTTTGCGGTTTGTCGCCTGTCCTGCGAAAGGGTGCAGGAGCTATTTTCGGGCGGTTGTCGAGCGGTTTGGGTCCCATAGACATCTCTGTGCATTGACAACCGCGAGGTTTACAATGAACATCTGAATCGCCTAGGTGTGAACCTACCCTTGGCACCAAATTTTAGCACAAGTGTATTTTCCATAGGCAGCAGATAGAACTTAACATCACACTTTGTTCTATGTGTACAGTTTTTATTTGTTATTTTCAAGACCACCAATGCAGACAGACCAGGTTCACCAATATAACCCCTCCCGACTAGGCATCGGAGAACAAGTCGGCACCACAGTACGAGCAACTCACAGGTTTTAAACAGCCTTAACTAGGTACATATACACAAATATAATGTCATCATTTTACCACAGGTCAATAAATCACCTACAACAGATCTGTTGCTACCGCAGTTCCTCAAAGTAGGGATTTTTTTTACAGCAAACAGAAAAATTGCCCCCCCCCCCCCCCCC